>NC_028644.1:2437404-2484988 GCF_001406875.1 Solanum pennellii | reverse complement strand
TTTAACTCTCATCTGGAATGAGAGTTGTGGTGCCTGCCCCTATCTTTCTTTCCACTTCCATCTTGGAGACCCCAATCCAGTTTTTTAAGTTCATTTGTTGCTTTGCTTTTCCCTTTTTTAGCGTCCCCAGACTTCTTCCCTTGTTCAAGAATCTGAGTTTTCCTCTTTTCCTCCATTCTTAATATAATATCCAGAATTTCATGCTCGAAACCTGAAACATTTATCCCAAGCACTTTGCAAGCCTTCATCATAGTAAATTTGGTCCATTTTGATGTTTCCACAACAGTCGGTGAATCAACTGTTTGTGGTGAATGATCATTATGCCAAGGTAGAGGCAGAAAACTGTTGAGCGACTGGGAAGAGAGACTGGAACTGGAATTGTACCCTGAGATGGGAATAGGATCTTGTGTGTATATGCCCAAAGAAGGAGCAGATATTTCTGCTTCATCATCCGCTTCAAGCTGTGAAAAGACTCCTGCATTATGCTCCAAATTCCGGTGATTAGATGTTTGAACTTCCAATTCCAAAGCATCAAAGGATGTTGCACTGAAGGAAGTTGAATGTTTAAAGCTGCATGGGTCTGGTTTGGTTATGGAGGCTCTCCATGATTGCATTCTGTTATGTTCCTTGTGTTGCTTCCTTTTGTTTGGGTCTTTGGAATAATAATCGTTATTCCAGTCTAAACAAGTTCTCCCATGGTAGTGTTGGGCCGGCCCATTTAAATTGAAATTTAAATAAGACTTGCCCTTTCTTGTCCACAGATTCCTCACGTGGATTTTTAAATCAGATATCACGTGGGACTGAATGGGACTCTGTTCCCAGCAGCTTTTCAACCCTAGTCAACTCAGGGTTTTGTCCAGTGGGTAATGAAGAGGATCGGATCTCCGAAATTAATGCCAAATCGAACAACCAGCCAGCAAATTCGAAATTAAACTCACTGGGAATTTCATGACTGAATTTTTGACACAGATACAAGCCCAGAGAAAGTGGGATCTGTTCTTTGTATCTTCGTCAACTCCAATAAAGCCTCCGCATCTATCCCCTATATGCTCAAAAGTGTCCATGGTCCAAGCATTTAAGGGAATCCCAAATACTTTTAGCCAGATGTTTTCCGGTGGCTCCCCTGTCTGAGAGTTGATATTTTTTGACCACCACGACAGGCTGGGGTGCCTTCCGTTCCGGAACCATTCCCCAGCTTTAACTCTTATTGCTTCTTGTCTCGAAGGGGACTCGAAGAGGAATTTATTGTGGTCAAGGGGCGTGGCTTTGAAACCAGCAGTGACTTTTCATCTAGAGATGAACCATTTTTTAATTAACTCAGGGTTCGGGCTGTGATGAAAAGGGTCATTGAAAGTGCCGACTAAGCTTCTGTGGAGCGGATGGTTGTCATTGACTCCACCTATGCGTGCTGGTTGGCTGATTTCTGGCCAGCTTACTATGCTAGCAGCAGCCCGATAGGATTTTGTCAATGAAGACGGTATTGGTGGTGGCCCTGACTTGTTGAATTTCCCCAGAAATCGAATGATTTTAGTCGCGAAATCTGTCCACCCACTGTTAAAGCTCATCTCCGGAATGATTACTGCAGATTTAGAGGAGCCATGCCATACTTCAATGCGAACGAATCTGCCATATACGTTGAATTTTTGATAGACTCTGTATAGGTTGCGCTGTTGTTTTCTACCCCACCTTCTGTATAGTTGTCCATAACCCTTTGAAGCTTGTATTAGGATCTCACATACCCATCTTAGATTGTGTGGATCTAAGCTTACCTTACTTGTAAATCTCCTGCCTCTTTCTATCAATGAAAACCAGCTGAAATGTGTATCCCCTGTATTCTTGAGTTCGAAAGATTTATCCTCGCTAATGAAAAAGAGCTTTTCCTCAATTAAAAAAAATTCCGGTGGTCTAAAGCTACCGGAGGAAAAGATTCCTCAGCCTTTAGGAGATTGCCTTGGGACTAGTGCCAGAGAGCATAAAAACTTTTTTCATCAAAAATTTCCGTTCATTCATTTTCTTCTGGAAAATGTTTTTGAGTTGTTGGAACTTGATGATTGATTTCTATGCACAAATAGTTCGAGTAAATTCCTATGCTTGCTGTATTATTTTTGGTGGTGAATAATGCTTATTTTTCTTTACTGTAAGTCTGTTACTATTTTCTGGGCTGTTTTGTATGTGAGTCCTCATAGATATCGTGTAGCATCCTTGATGATCAGTGTTCAGGAGCAAACTCCGTTTTGTCTAATTTCTTGAGAAATTCAACATCTCCTGACTGTAACCTTTATGAAGTTTCACGCTACCTGATCGCAGAAATAAAAAATAAAAAGAAGATATATTGTAGCTTCGTTGTCCTTGACATGAATGTAGTGGTTAAATGATAAGTATATGAATTACTATATACTGGTACATCAACATGATTCAACTTCAAATATTAATTCATGCCTCGGAGTTATTGAGGGTGGTGAGTTCACAGTTTCATCTCCGTCGACTGGAATTTCAAGTGCAATTGAAAAGGGTAAACTCTATGGCATAAGATAATTTGTAATCAAGAGTTTAAACCATGAAAATATCCAATTATCAGTAAACAGAGGGATTTGGGCTACTCAAGCCATGAATGAGGCCATTTTGGATGAAGCATTTCATGTAAGTCTTTTTTCCTTTTATATCCTCGTGAGATTATAATATTATGAGCATTGATAATATATATATATATATATATATATATCTTACAATATAACAAATGTTTGTGTTATTTTGCGCGCAGAATTCCAGCAAGGTTATACTAATATTCAGTGTCAACATGAGTGGGTATTTCCAAGGGTACGCCCAAATGATTTCTTCAGTCGGTTTGAGAAGAGACCAAGTTTGGAGTCAAGGAAATGGTGGTCGTAATCCTTGGGGTCGAAGCTTTGAAGTGAATTGGCTGCGATTGTATGATCTGCCTTTCCAAAGAACTCTTCACCTTAAGAATCCATGGAATCAAGACAAACCAGTCAAAATTAGTAGAGATTGCCAGGTATGGGTTAATATTCTTGTCTTAGTACTATTCACTTGTTTTTTCAATGTACTCTTGTTAGTTAAGAGGCTTTTATGACCCTGGTACATGTATTGCTGTCAGGAGTTACCTCCAGATATTGGTGAAGCTTTATGTGAGCTTCTTGATGGACAGGATGCTATGGATGTTGATTTGAAAATGTATATCCCTTTCCTCTAAAACTTAAATAGTGTGTTGCCGTTCCATTATTTGGAAACAGACAGCCTTTTCTCAAAATTGAATTAGCACTACAGTTGTGGAAAAATTTGTCTAATTGATTTTTCTCTTTATAATTGTTATTGGCTCATCCAGGGATACCTTTGCAAGGAATGATCTCTCTTCTAAAATGCCATATGTAGAGCCTTCACTGCATCTTGGATTTCAAGACTGTAATGCATCTCTGGTACCTAATGGGACCATGTTTTATCCCTCTTCACTCTATCAACATCAAATTGATGCTAGTAGACTTCAGGTAGCACCTCTGAGAATAAATGGTGTATTTTCTGCTGAGGAGTCAGCCATTGCATCAGTGGAATCAAAGTCGAAACAGTCGAGGCATTCAAAGAGGAATAGAAGCCTTGCTAATCTTCATGTAGATACTGACATGGGTCCTCAAATTAACATGTTGGGCTTGCCGGCAGAAAGGAGCCCACTTTCTAGTAATTTGACTGAAGTTTACATTCTTGAAATGGTTTGTGTTTCCTTCTTACCATTATTTATTTAGAATTTCTCGTCTTACCCTTAATTCTTAATCTTCATATGAATCTGTACTTTGTGTGTATTTTATACAAAAATGGTTATCTACTGTTGAAGGCATATGCCAGAGATCGCCCAATTCAGTAATTTTTAACTTACAAGGCCTCCACCATATTTCTTGATACTGGACCGTATGTCATCTGAGTCTTTCTGTAGTTAGACTTTCAATTCTTCCGTCTTTATGATAAAGTCTCACAGGTGTGGACTAACAATTCCTTAAACAAATGCACATCTGTTGAACCTTGATACTATTAACTGTATTAGTTTATTATCATTAAGTATCAAGGTGTTTGTTTAAATCAAACTTCGTAGCAAAGTGGTTTATAAGATTTTAGTTTGATTCCCAGCTTTAAATGAATCCTGGTTGTCTTAGAAGTCAATGTAAGTCAATTTTTCATTGAGTAATAATTCCTGCCGGTATAGAGAACAAACTGGGAACTCACATCCAAGGGTGTGTGACCTAGTGGTCCATGAAGTGGGCTGAGAACTATGATTCTCAAGTTCAAAATCCAACAGACGCAAAAACTAGGTGATTTCTACCTCAACAGAGTTACCCGGTACCTATTCCGCCGGTGGTGTCCGCAGATACCTAGTGGGATTAGTCAAGGTGCACACAAGCTGGCTGGGCACTACCAGTTATAAGAAGTTATTAGGTTATTCCTGTTTTATTGGTGAACTTTTTCTTCTTCTTTGGTGCTTTATGCAGCTTGACTAGTGTTATCAAAGGCGCGCTTAAGCCTTAGAGCAAGGCTCAAAATATGTTGAGCGTGTCGCCTTGCTTTATGTGCGCTTTAGTGTTGTCATCAAGGTTCCAAGGCAAACATTTTGTTTGCCAGTGTGACTTTTATGAAGAATTTGAGGTTAAATAATTGATATTTCGCTTTATCATAGTTTTTTTTCAATTTCTTTGGTCATATATTTGTCATTAATATTTATAATTATTAGTCTTGGACTTAACATAAATATTTTATTTCTTTTCTCCCTTAGCGCCTTTTTTTGTTAAAGCCCACACCTTATTTGCGCTTAACGTCCCCACATACCTTAGAGCTTTCTGCGCTTTTCGCCTTTTGTAACACTGACCTTGACAAAGGGGCTAGTCCAAGGAAATGCTAGGTGGGATTCGTAGACATTCTTCTTCTTTACATTTGCCCCCTACCTCCCATTAAGTAACACACACACACCAGCAACTTCTCTCTTTCCCCCTCTCTTGCATGGCTGCTATTTAAGGCCTTCTGACTCATATTGTCTCTTAGACTGCTGCATTATTGATATTTTCAAGACACTACAGTTCTTATGTTCTTAATACATCATATTTTATTCACCTGGCTCCTAGCTATGAACTTAGCGGGCTACATATTCTCTGTCCTTGCCGAATTTAGTTTGAAGAATTTTTTTTAACAAGTGTAGTACTTCTTGAACCACATGTTGTAGCTGTTAGACCTACCAGAAAATCATGTTGCCATGATTAAGATATTACTGTAAACTTGTTGTTCATACTCCTTTCTCTTGTTGTAGACATATGAAGAGTATCTTGAAGCTTGTAGCAGAGGCAGCAAAAGATCGCCCCACCCTGTTAGTTCTCTTTGACATTTTTCTCTTATTATATATTCCTGTATTATTGAATAAACTCATGAACCACATGCTCTGTTGGGTTGGATTTTGAACTGTAAAAAGTTCACCTTTGTCCTTTTAGTTAATCTCTGTTCTGGAAAATCTATTCTAATTTCCTTTATTTTCGAAGAAAAGCTTGTAGCATTTAGCATTTCCTCAGTCTATAAGCAAGAGATGGTTAGCTCAATTAAAGAACTTGTGTCTTAAGTCACAAGTTTGAACCTTGCACCAAGTGAATTAAGTCTAGTATTTAAGTGGAGAAGGATAGAGGGGCGGGTCCATCATCTCCGGGTTTTGAAACTCACAGATGCCCAAACCGTTGGCTCCAGATGAACTTCTTGTTGATAAAAAACTTGGGGCTACTCCCATCCCTCTTTTTTCTCCATGCTATCTGGTGGTTGATGATCTGGATGTAATTGGTTCTCTGGGTGAAGTATTGTGATAAATTCATGTGCTATAGTTAGGGTCCTCGAAATTTCAGTCTCTGTTCTGCTCTTTAGCATGAGATTTGAGTCTTGCGTGTCTACCATTTCACCACCCAGGCATCTTGAAAGTGAATCATAATTCATGAATATGATATCTATCTAGTTTTGTAGATGACATTTCCTTTTCTTTTCACTAGCATGATGAAGTGGTTCATGAATGTATTTAAACTCAGTTTCTAAAAGTGCCCTTGTTCAATATATGCATATGGGGAGTGTTTCTTAGTGTGGATATCCATGAATTGCACACAGGTTTTTAAAGAAGAATCTTTCGCTTGAAAGGATTCTGATCAAATCATCAGGTTTCCATTGTGCAATAATTTACCTCTTTATCTAGGTTTCAGGACCATCACGGAGTACACAGAGGTCATTAGCCAGTGAAGTCAACTGTGATGATTCGTAAGTCTTCTTACTTCTCATTTCTGACACACCTGGGATGCAATGAACCAACTATGTGACCTATATCTATTATCTTTGCAGGCAATCAGGTTGCAGTTCAAAGAAAAGGAGAAGTCACTAAATCTCCCCATTGGTTGCATTGGTTTTCTTGGCGAGCAGGCGGATATGGTTGATAATTGTATTGTTTCAGTTGTCGTGAAGTGGTGGCTCTTGCGAAATTGTTTCTTTATTTTTGTAAAACTTAAAACTTAGGAGCATATATTGCTATAATGTTGGAGTATATCTGTACTGTATTTATATGACCGTCTTATCACCCTTCTCCCCTTCCTGTTTTCGAATGGAAAATTCTATACTGTCAATGGAAACTTGTACTGGAAATTAGTAGGATGGAGAGGAATTATTCTTCTTTATTCCTTTTTTCTTTTCTCTCTGAGGCTACTTGTTATTCTTCAAGATGTGGTATATCAAGTATGTATATTCGGGTTTATGTCCTAGATATGGAAAAATCCTTGGTAGGGAGGACTTCTGCGTAGAGGGGCCCTACGCATTGTGTATCCGGAATATTCATGATTTAGTGCATATATTGAACACCAGATGAAAAAAAAATAGGTACGTAGATTCGGAGGAAGAATAGCCTTATACGCAGTGTGATGGACATCAAAATAGTGTTAGATAGTTTGTAATATATAAATACACTTTTGTTTGTGATGGAGCATGATTATTTTGAAAAGTCATTTTATAATTATAAAAACTCTTTGAAGTAGTAGAAAAAAAGATAGTTGAAATATAAACGTGTTTGTTGCATTTTGAAGGAAATTTATTTTATTTTTTCTAATATTAATACTAAAAATATCTCTTTAAGATTATTTTGAAAGTTATGTGATGGCATGAAATACCTTATTGGGATAAATGATATGTACATGTTTATGAAAGTTGATTCTTTTATGTATCGAAATAATTTCTTCTTTAATTATAAATTTTTTATTCTTCAACACATAGTGGCTCAAAGAATCAGTGTGGCTTGATGATTTATATGAAAGTTGATTCTTTTATGTATCGAAATAATTTCTTCTTTAATTACAAATTTTTATTCTTCAACACATAGTGGCTCAAAGAGTCAGTGTGGCTTGGCGATTTATATGAAAGTTGATTCTATTATGTATCGAAATAATTTCTTCTTTAATTACAAATTTTTTATTCTTCAACGCATAGTGGCTCAAAGAGTCAGTGTGGCTTGGCGATTTATATGAAAGTTGATTCTTTTATGTATCGAAATAATTTCTTCTTTAATTACAAATTTTTTAGTCTTCAACACATAATGGCTCAAAGAGTCTGTGTGGCTTGGCGATTAATATGAAAGTTGATTCTTTTATGTATCGAAATAATTTCTTCTTTAATTACAATTTTTTTATTCTTCAACACATAGTGGCTCAAAGAGTCAGTGCGGCTTGGCGATTTATGAAGTTGGAATGACAAACATGCAGAATTATCATATGAAATTACCTATGCTTTGTGTGGAAATTAAATATTATATGAAATAGGAAAATGAGAATGACAAACATGCAGAATTATTATATACTAGTAAAATTACTTAAAATATATCTAATATTATCACTAAAACACTATATTATCTTACATGCAAGATTACGTAGTAACAAACATTAATAATGTAAAAGAAAAAAGAGAATTATTACATCTTATCATTTATTTTTAACAACATAAACATAAATTAACGATTGTAAAAATACGTACCAAGATCTGTAACTTAAGCAATAGTGTTAGTGAGTCATTCAATAGGAGCAAAGTACTCAAATATTTAATTGTGAAGGAAGAGGAGGAGAAGAAGAAGGAGGAGAAGGAGAAGAAGAAGAAGAAGAAGAAGAAGAAGAGGAGGAGAAGGAGAAGAAGAAGAAGAAGAAGAAGAAGAGGAGGAGGAGATTTAGAATTTTTGTAGTTTTAAAACAAGAGGAAATTCTTCTATTTATAGACAACAAATGGTAATGTAAAAATGTTTATTGTGCCTTATCAGAAAGGTTAGAGCTATTTGGAAAAGTTGCAACCTCTCATAAAAGTTGCAATTTTCCATAAAAGTCGCAACTCTTCATCAAAATCACATTTTTTCATAAAAGTTGCAAAATTTCATTAAAGTCGCAACTTTTCATTAAAATCGTCATTCTTCATAAAAGTCACAACTCTTCATTAAAGTTGTAACTTTTCATAAAAGGAAAAAACTAGTTTTGATAATAAAATAAATTAAAAGGGAATCTTGATTAGTAATGACGCCACGTAGGCGGGTTTAAATGATAAAACTCATCGAACGCATAGATCGATAGTAATTTAAAATGAATAGTAACTTGAGTTGCTTACTAAGAATGAGGCTCAGTAATTCAAGGTTAATTACGATCTGAATCAAGTCTCCCTAACCCCTCAATGATGGAACTAACTAAGATGTGAACTTAACTGCGAATAGTTCAAACATAACAAAAAAATGATGTGAATAATAATTTTAACACGTTATTCTAATTAGTCAAGCAAGAAAATATATATAGAAGTTGAATTATATACTTAATTTTACTAAACAAACCAACAAAAATTCTAATTTTTTAAATCACAACCTTATATATTTGATGCAATAGCTACAATTAACCAGGACACCCTTTGGCCTTTCAAAATCAATTTTCCCTCTTTACCAATTAGTATAGGGTTTACTGTTTTTACAAATTCAATGGAGAATGGGAGAAGGACAAGGGCTGAAGATGTAATATGTGAGCTCAAGGATGATGGCGATTTCGATAATCTTCGCCTCGAATTTGTCAGTATTTGCTTATTCTTCTTTGGTTTTGTTGTTTAGGGTACTGTTAAGAGTATTTTTTTAATCTTCGGTTTCTGTATTGTTTCATCTGTTTTTGCATCAATTTACGCTAAATCCTGAGTTGGGTTCTGTTCTTTTTACTCTATCAAAATTGTATGTGATTGGTATTGGGAATTCGGCATAATTATTGGATTTAAGTAATATACACTAGGAGTGATTTAGAGTAGAAGGTTAACAGGTAGTAGCTTGCTGTTTTTGTAGTAAGGTTATTATTATTATAATTACTCCGATGTATGTGTATCTTATTCCTGGATTTTATTATTACTTGCTGTTCTCTTGGTTTCAGTTATTGTAGTGCTGGTTGTTGATAAAGCTCTTCGATTTTTTTTGAAATGGCTTATATAATGTTGCTTTAGTATGTTTGATATGCTTTACATGAGCTAAGGGTCTTCGAAACAACCTCTCTACCTTCACATGGTAGGGCTAACGCCTGCATACACGTCATCCTCCCAAACTCCATTTGTGAGATTACAATGGGTATGTCGTTGTTTTACTCCGGGTGTGAGGCGAGGCGTGTAGTTTTTCTGGGCTTGGGGGCTTTCTATAGAGAAAAAGAGGTGAGGCAAGGGGTGTAGTTTTTCTAGTCCGCGTGCTTTTATCGTGGAAAAAGGGTGTGTATAGGTAGGCTCGAGCTAGATATTACCAGCAGAATGGGAAGACTGTGATACGTGGCATGTAGTTTTTCTGGTGTGGGTGCAGTATACAGAAAAAAAGGGTGCAAAGATAGGCTTAAGCTAAGATTCCACTTGCAAGCATAGTGGGCCGACTGTGGTATAAGGCATATAGTTTTGCCTCCTATAGAGAAAAAAAGAGGTGCTGGTAGACTGTGATATGACTTATGAGGCATGCATTTCTGGGGCAGGTGCCTCCTGTTTAGGTGAAAAGAGGTGCAGGGGTAGGCCTGAACTAAGATTCGACTTGCGAACATAATAGGCAGACAGTGATACTGACTAATGGAACAGAGAGCAGGGTGATGCAGTAGTTGATGGATACGGATGTACTTCAAAGAATTCTTGCATTGTCAATTCAACCTAATCCTTATTAACTGGCTGCACCAGGTCGCTAACCCTTCTTGCAGGGCACAAATCTACGCTTATACTAGATTGATATTTGTTGTTTGTTTTTAAATAGCTTGATATTCATATTGTCAATGTAAAATATTAAACCTTTACACCATAATTGTGTAGCACACGTTCTACATATGTGGTTTTGCTTGTTTCAGCTAACATTTGGAGACTTAACATTATGAAAAACAAATATCTGCTTCTCCTTAATTTAAAATCATAGAAGTACAAACAAGGGAACTAAGGACTTTACAGGGTGCAAAGAGGACTTGCTGGCAGGATTCTAGTGGCATGTCAAACTTGAACAGGCCTTTACTTGAAAGCTTGACTTCTGTTGCATCTACTATAGAGTTATGTTAAACAGAACTAATTGTACAAAAGGTCAATCATCAAGCGTTCCATAACTGAGGTTCTGATGTCTTCTCTTTTGCCAATAGAATACCTTGATTATTAATCTACTGGGTTGCTAGTTAAGCTAGACCAATAGAAGCTTACCACTGTAGTAGGGTTGGATTTTAGTTCAGTATGAGTTGGTGCAAAGTAATTTGAGATTGATTTTGACTGAAGTACACTTCTTTCAAGTTGAGGGTGAATTTGCTTAGAGTAAGAATCTTTTAGTAGTTCTTTTCCGTCCCTACAAAAAGTTCTGGTAACAGCTGGATATAGTTGTAGTTCTGTCTCGGCTCTGTGTACCCTTGTGCGGTCTGGACTTCACTTTTTTGATATTCAGGTATGTGTAATTCAACTTTGCTCGGCAAATTCACTTTTTTGTTACATGTAATTATCTTTTAAGTGTATTGATAGAATAAATTCTCTTTGATTAAGTAAATTTGCTCGGCATATTCTTTTGATTATCAGTTTGTTCAGCTCTTTGTTGTGTCATTTCCACTAGCAACTAGTTTTAGGTTCTGATTTAGGTATCATGCCAAGTATGTGTGAAACAATTAAATTTTAGTTTTACCATCAATAGAAGAATTTTTCTTTTAGTTGATCGTGATTCTTCATAAATTTTATATGTTCAACTTTTTTTACTAAGATTTCTTAGCAACTAATTGCACGTAGTTCTTTTTCAATAAAAAATACGCGCATGAATAAGAAACAGTTGTTTGTTCTTATTGGTATGATCAATCTTGTCTTCGCATGGAATTTCTTTGTTGTTAGTGGCTAAATAGTTCATATCTAATACTATATTATCTTACACATATTCCTTACTTGTTATTACAATCTTCTTTTAAGGGAAATTCCCAAAAGCTATGTTCATTTTCTTAAAACTTGTAACTAAGCTCCTTTTTATTTAGTTTGAAGAGCTTTAAAAGTTAATTTTCTTTCTTCGGTTGTCGAAAGTCTCTTTAGTAATCTAAGGATATTAATTCTATCGCGTCGGAGTCCAACGAAAAATTCTTGCTTTTACCTTCTCATTTAATTTGTTGCTTTGAAGACAAAAAAAGGATTCTTTATAATAACAACAAAGGGAAAAAAGAAGACATGGAAGGAAGATGACGACAATGTTTATAAGAAAAAGGTGGGAATTGACAAAATTGAAATTTAAAGGGAAAATTACGCGGTTAGGCAAACTTATACTACTTACTTACTCATCATAGCCATAATTTTGCTATAATTACCACCCACGACTAACATTATAGGGCTGACTTCAAGTTTGTATAATTAGCCACGTTTTGTATATGTTCGCAGAATATGCAAATACTTATGTATAATATACAATTATCTAATTGATATACATATATAATTCACCTCTCTCCCACTCTGCTTTCTCTCTCTCTCCTCTCTCCTCCCTCTTGTAATCTCGCTTGCCATATATACAAATGCATATGCATAATATACAACTATCTAACCGATATACATATACAATTCACCTCTCTTCCACTCTCTGCCCTCTATTGCTCGCCTCTCTCCTCCCTCTTCCAATCTCCCTCGCCTCTCTTCTTTCTCTCCCAATCTCGTTCGCCTCTCTCCTCCCTCTCCCATTCTCGCTCGCCTCTCTCATCCTTCTCCCGATCTCGCTTGCCATATATACAAAATATGTATAATATACAATTATCTAATAGATACATATACAATTCATCTCTCTCTTACTCTTTGCCCTCTCCCGCTCACCTCTCTCCTCTTGCTCGCCTCTCTCCTCTCTATACCAGTTTCGCTCTTCTCTCTCCTCCCTATAACATGTAACTACAAATTCTAATTATCAAACTATATTTATGAAGAGTAATTAGGCTATTTTTGAGTTGCTATATTGAGAAGTTCCTCAAATTTAAATATAAAAAGCGAGTATATTCATTCTATTTTTAAATTATTTGATATTTTCCCCAAATAATAATATTAGTCAAATCCATCAAACTTAATCATGTTTGAAATGGATCAATATCATATTGTTTTTGTGATTTAAGACTTGAGACATCTCATATTAAATCTCCTTAATTACCTTTATGAATAATTAATATTATGTCTTCTTTAAATAAGATTTTATTTTGTAAAAGTATATTAACCTGGAGGTTAGTTGGAGTTTTAATTGAATTATCTGAGCATTTTATAATTATGTTGAAGTTGTAAATGAATTATTTATAATCATAGATTTCTAGACTGAATTATTTTATCATGTGTGTTTGAGGAGAGGTAGAGGTAGACCAGAGAAGTATCGGAAATAGAGAAAGGTGATAGATAGGAGATGACGTAGTTTTAGCTTGCTGAGGGCTTGACCTTAGATAGTAGGAGGGTGTGAAGAACACAATTAAGGTCGAAGGTTACTGTAACATTAAAACATTAGTCTCATCATCAACAAAATAAAAGGTTAATCGATCGTCATTTTAGAGAGATTTTATTGGTTTATTTTTTTGCTAAGCTTTCTTTCCAAACCATTGCACATAATTTCTTTCTTTATATAATTAGTCATATGCATTAGACGAGGTTGTTTGTTCTTGTTGGTATGATCAATCTCTCCATGTATAAGTTTCCTTGCTGACAGAGACTGAATAGTTTATAACTTCATATCTAGTACTATTATTGGCTTATATATGTTCCTCACATGTTATCATAATCTTCTCTTTTTGAGAAGGTCCCAAAGCTACATACATATTCTAAAAGCTTATAACTTGACTCTTTTTAAATTAAATTATTTTTTTTGGCAATTAAAACACTTTATTACTCACTGTGCAAGAATTTGGAGAGAATAACTTGTATCTTATTCAATAGGTAAACATGTATAAATACAATAATATTAGAAGCTAATTAAGGAAAGAAATAAAGATATATGCTATCTATCTATATCTTTGTGCAATATCAAGAAAGAGATCTATATACATTCTGTAATGCTCCCCCTCAAGCTAGAGCATGTATATTGATCATGCCCAACTTGTTACAAAGGTAATCTACTCGAGCTCTATGCCTTCGTGAACCAATCAGCTACATGTGCTGCTGTCTTCACATAGCCCGCAAATATCAAGTTTTCCTAAATCTTCTTATGAATAAAACGTCAATCAACCTCAATATGTTTCTTTCTTTCATGATATACCGGACATGCAATATGAAGCGCAACTTCTTATCACACCAAAGTTTTGATGGAGTAGAATGCTTCAGTCCAATTTTAGTTAAAAGATGATGTATCCACATGATACACATGCAGAATGTGCCATTACTCTATATTCAGATTCTGCACTGGACCGACTATGTCACTACATCCCATATCCAATTAGGCTTTGAAGCAACTGGACAAAACCAGAAGGAATTTTCTCTGGGAAGGGAACAATAAAAGCCATAAATTCCATTTAGTTAAGTGGCCACTAGTCTTGTTACCAAAAAAGTTAGGCGGTCTGGGCATTAGAGACTTAGCACTGCACACCAAATGCCTACTTATGAAGTGGTTGTGGAGATGCACTCAAGAGGAGCAGAGCCTTTGAAAATATGTGATAATTGCTAACCATTGAGCAATAAACCACCGGTGTTCTAATATTTCAACAGCGCCATATGGAGTGGGTGTCTAGAGAAGTATACGCAAATTATGGGAGGAGTTCTCTCAACATAAACACTTAATTGCAAGGGATGGACAACATATTAGTTTATGGAGAGACAAATGGATAGGCAACTCCTCTTTAATGGTTGCTTATCCTAACATGTTCCAGATAGCAAGGGAGCCAAACTCTACTATTCAGTGGGAATTCTTGGAACATCATCCTTAGATGGAATATACACAGTGTTGCAATTAATAGTGAAACATAGGATCAACTTAACTGGGGAGAAAAAAGGTGTGGGAAGTTCTCAGTTAAAGCAGCTTTCAAGCTTCTAGGCCCACAAAATGCATATACAGACCACTGGCCTTGGAAGCTTATATGAAAGATCAAATTGCCTCCTAAGATTAGTTGCTTCAGCTGGACTGCACTTCATGGAGCTTGCCTGACCCAAGACAACCTGACTAGAAGGAAGTTTCAGATGGCTACTAGATGTTATATGTGCATGAAGGTAGCAGAAACACACAACCACCTATTCTACAATGTCAAATAGCAGCAGACCTTTGGAGTATGTTTTTAGCTATTTTTGGCCTCAAATGAGTCTTGCCTCAGAATATCAGGGATGTTATGATAAGCTGGAGTTGCTGGAAAGTTGATGGCACCATCAAGAGAATCTGGAAGATGATACCTGCAACATGAATTACAATTACTACATAAAAAAGCTCTCAGGCACAGTTTCCAAAACCCTCATCTTTCCTACTTTCTAAGAGGGAGGTTGAAGCTTCTTTCCGGCATCCTTTCAACCAGGAACCTTCCATTGACCTTAATCTACCACATTTTGTGGTAGGTTTCCACCTCCCATTTCCTTTCATATCAGCTTGGGGTTTTTAAGACTTTGTATACAAGATTGAAGAAGACAAAATTTACTTCAATGCAGGTTTCAAGTCTTTTGATATTACTAGACGGACAATGGGTAGAGACACTTGGTTCGAATGGGTGGAGTGCAGTCGAAAGATGATGACAAGGTCCGATATGAGTCTGAAGATATTGAGATGGATCTGCAACATCCTCAAAGAAGCATCCATAGATGAGAAGACCGTGTCTAGAAGGTGGAAGACGAGGGAAAATCAATCTGAATATTTCTGCATAAGAAAGTCAAATGAGTATGGCAGATATATGAGCATCCTTTCATTTCATGGTTTAGAGAGAACAGTCATTATTATCCATGAGTTAGCTGTGACATTCATGCCCATTTCTTGGAGTTTATTGTAGATCTGGCCATCCGCCATTCCATCAATATTCCATTCTGTTATTCCCGTTCCATCTGCAACTCCTTGAGGATGCATATGGTTTTCTTCGAATTTAATATCGGGAAAAGAAGGTCTGGGATAAAAGTTTTTGGAATAGGGGAGCCTATCCTTTAGAGCGCTAATTTTTTTGCCCTGAGTAATCTTGAGCTTTGAAAGCTGGTCATTAATCCTTTCTAGGATTTCAGGAGAGTTATTAAACTCGCTTGAAGGTTTTGGAAAATCTTCAGGGGAAAATTTATGGATTTTGAAAATAGGATTAGTTTCTAGATTGAAACCATTTTTTGAAGAATTGGGTTTATTATCAATTTGACTGGTGCCACTGTAATTATAACTGGAGTCTTCTATCTGTTTAGAAACAGCATGAAGAACTTGGTTAGTATAATTATTCTGTTCGAATACCTTGTTGATATCTGCAACAGTCACGATGCTAGAGTCCTTTTCTTCTGAAGGCTTCTTGAAAGAGCTGCTTTCAATGCATCTTTCCTGTAAGGAATATTAAGTCCTTCAAGAGGGGTGTTATACTTTCAACAACCTTATCTTTGGTATGCCACTTATTTATCAAAACCTGAAGTGATGAATTAGTTTCATCAATTTGGCTTGAACATTCAAACCATTTGAAGAATTCAATTTCTATTTTGAATCTTTTCATATCTTTGAACCATTTATCTTTGAATGAGACTCTCTGCTTTTCAGTAAAGAAGCACACAAATGTTAAAGTTGGAAATGGGCTCAAGACTTCTTTTTGGAAGGACAATTGGTTGAGATCAGATAACTTAAACATTTATTCCCTAACTTAGCTGTGATGGCAGTACAACCGGAGGTGAATGTGGCCGACACATGGACACAACAAGGTCGGAACATTCATCTCAGGAGGAACTTCAATGACTGGGAAATTGATTCAGTCATTGAGTTCTTCAGAATGTTGGAGGAATTTAAAGGTACTAGTGAAGAAAAAGACAGACTTTGGTGGAAATTAGATAGCAAAGGTAGTTTCAAGGTGAACTCTGCATACAAGTTTTTGAACCAAGGAAATCTACAAAGACAACATTGGCCGTGGAAACATATATGGAAGATCAAAATCCCCTTCAAAGTTGTCTGTTTTACTTGGTTATTGACAAGAGAGGCTGCTTTGACACAAGAGAACCTCAGGAAGAGGAAATTTTCCTTGTGTTCCAGATGTTACCTTTGTGGTGAACAGGTTGAGACGGTTAGCCATCTGTTTCTACAGTGCAGGACAACTACTCAGTTATGGAGAATCTTTGTTAGCCTTAGGGGTATTAGTTGGGTCATGCCTAAAAAAATAACTCATTGCTATATAGTTGGGAGGAAGCAGGAGTAGGAGCTGCTGACAAAGACAGATGGAGGATTGTCCCGACTTGTATCTGGTGGACAATATGGAAGGAAAGGAATTCAAGATGTTTTGAGAGCAAAAATTGTGATCTACAGATGATCAAACTAAATTACGTTAAACTTTTTTGTTTTGGTGTAAACAAATATACTTAGAGGACACTGACTCAATTATAGACATCCTAGGATCTTGTTAGAAGTACAGTCAGTTAGATGTCTTTTTGATTTTGCTGTAAATATGGTTTCAGTGCAACCCATGTAATGACTTGTCAATAAACGCAACTGTTACCTTCTCAAAAAAAAACAAGAGAATAGTCAACTTCAAAAAAAGGCTCAACTCAAGTAGAGAAAATCAGGGAAAACCAAATAACCCAAAACAGAGTTCAGATGGTTCGAATACCTAGCAGTTCACAGGGTAACAAGAAACTAAAATATGAATAGCCAAAGGCTCCGGATAGAAAATCAATCAAGCAACAGAGAGGAAATTTGAACCAACAGCAGCAAAAATCAGACAGTAGTTTGGCTAAAAATAGACCAAACAGCAGCAGGGAAAGAAACTCAAACTGAAGTATCACCAAAAGGAAGATTGCAGAACCCGGATCTTGATGTTGAATCTTCAAAATGTAGTCCAATGATAAGAAAACCACCATAAATCAACTGGGAATGTTCAGGCAACATCAAATTAGTAAGACAGACCACTAGTGGTGAAGTCACATGAACTAGAAATATAGGAGTGGCTAGTTCCGGCAACCACCAGTACTGAGGAGGTTCGAGAGCCACCACTTCAAGTCTCACAATTTCGATTATGCTCTAATACCATGCGCAAGGAATTGGAGAGAATAACTTGTATCTTATTCAATAGGTAAAACGTGTGTAAATACAATGATATTAGAAGCTAACCAAGGAAAAAAAATAAAGAGGAAATCCTAAAGATATGCTATCTATTTATATCTTTGTAGAATATTTATGTCCATAATGCTTTGGTATAGGGGCATTTAAAAATAAATGATCTGTACTTTCAGGTTCATCATTACATAGGACACATGTTGCTGCCACTTGAATACGCCATTTCAATAGTAGGTCTTTAATTTGTAGCCGTAGTATAAATATATTTGCTTCAGCACAACTATGACATACCAAGTTCTTCCATTCCACATTAGGATCCTCACCTCTTAGCTGGTGTATACGCCTTTGAGATCAGAAATTTTCCTTCATGGATCAGCTTTTCAGTGACTCCCCAAGTCTGCCAGAATTTCCTCGTATGCAATATCTTTTGCACCATCCATGATGCTTGTGTTGGAAGTTTCATAGTCCCAATAAGGAATTAGTTTCACTATGAATTTTCTTTCTTCAATTGTCAAAAGTCTCTTAAGCAATTTAAGAATATTAGTTTCGTAGCATAGCTGTCCAACTTAAGGCAATGTTCTTGCCTCTAGCTTCTCATTTAACTTGTTGCTTTGAAGACAAAAGATAAGAATGATTTGTAGTGATAACAATAACAAATAATGAAACAAAGAAGAAGAAATGGAAGGTAGACGGTAATGATGATTATAAGAGAAGGAAGGGAATAAACAAAATTGAAATCTGAATATGAAAAAAGCGAGTTTGTAAATTTTATTTTTTAAGTATTTAACAATACCCCAAAATAACAATATTAATCAGGCTCAACTTCACTTAATCCTGATTAAAACCGATCAAGGTCAGTTTTCTTTTGTTATTAATACTTGAGAGAGCCCTTTAACTTTATGAAAAATTAGTAGTATAATGTCTTTTTATAACTTAAGATTTTAATTTTTGTAGATTAAATAAATATTGTGCAAATACAATTCTGACACTATCTCTTTTATTTCAATTTTTTTTATGACACGGGAAAACTTGCAGCCGCTATCCTTTGGGTGCGCACAGGGTAAAACCCCGCTCCTATGCAATAACTCGCAAACCACTCCGTCAACAAAAAAAATAGTTTATTTATAGCCAAAACAACTACGGAATTACACTCTTCAACATTCATTCTGAACGAGTAAGAAATTGAATAACCAAAAAGAGTATCTATTTTTCCATGTAAACTTTGGTTTCAGTGATAATTGAAGTAACTCTATGCCGCAAAACTGAAAAATGGAAAGGAGAAGTTACCTTAAAATTTACGGAGATAACTTTAGTTGGAACGAGAGGGAGAGAGAACACGGTAGAAAAGTAGTTTTTCAAATGGAGATAAAGTTGTGCCCTAATTTTTCTGTCTCTAAGACTCAATTTGGCCTTAACAATTATACTTTATATTTGTTTTTTTTTTAATTTAGAGGGAAATAAGGAAATATAATATGGTTAAAATAATCGTTCCAACAAAAATAAAAAAAATAGTACCATTGATGGTATTGTCTTTTTTTAGTTTTTGTTCTGTTACATCTATTGTTTTGTTATTAGTTGTTGTTTCTTGAACTTCTGTTACTTCTCTTTGGGATTGCTTTGGACTGTTTTTCCTTTAGTCGAGGGTATATTTGTAAGAACCTCTCTATCTATGAGGTAGGGGTAAGGTTTGTGTACCTTCTACCCTCTCCAAACCCCACTTTGTGGGACCACTGGTTATATTGTTGTTGTTTGAGAGTTTTTTTTCCATTTTCTCATAGAGAGATGAATAAACTTTAGTTGTTTATTTTAGTTGAAGTCTCTCGAAATAGTGAGCATTATCTTAAAATGTCGAAGATGTACTCTGAAATATCACTCTGACACATTGTTGGATGTTTAAGTGTTTAACAGTTGTAATTAATCATGATTAAAATGGATCAATATCACCTTGCTTTATTATTTAAGACTTCGGAGATCCAATATTAAATCTCCTTACCTTAATGTATAATTAGTTTTACGTCTTTTTGAATAAAGATTTTAATTTTGAAAAGTAGATTAGGTAAATCTTGTCCAAATAATGTTTGATCACTATCTTTATTGTTTCAACCAATTTTATTTATTCACCAAAATATATAGGAATATTGTTTTTTATTATTGGTATTCTATTTTAACCATATTATATTTTCTTATTTCCCTCAAAATAAATCAAATATAAAGAATAATTGTTAGGGCTAAATTGGGTCTTAGAGACAGAAAAATTAGGGCACAATTTTATCTCCGTCTGGAGAACTACTCTGCTATTCCGCTCGCTCTTGTTCCAACCGGTACTTTTTTTGTGATTTTAAGGTAAATTCTGTCCATTTTCAGTTTTGCGGAATAAAATTACTTCTAAAAACGATGAATCTAATGTTTACATGGAAAAATATATTAACCTTTCGGTCATTCAGTTTCTTACTTGTTCGGGAGGAATGTTGAGCGTAATTTTGGAGTTGTTTTGGCTGTAAAGGTTCTTTTTGTTGGTTGAGTGGTTTTATCATGTGGGATTTCTTTCTTTTTTTGACTGTTGGTCGATTTTTTTTTTGAATTCTGTGAACACTTGTAGAAGTTGTAAATGAATCATTTGTAAGCAAATAATTTGCAGATTGAATTTTTTTATCATGTGCGTTTCTTTTTTTTATCTTTTTTTTTCCTGAAAGAATGATGAATGAATCATTTTTGGTCATTCAGTATCTTACTTGTTAGGAATGAATGTTGAAAAGTGTAATTCAGAAGTTGTTTTGGTTGTAAAGAAAAAGTTATTTTTGTTGACTAAGTGGTTTTATCATGTGGGATTTTCTTTTTTTTTCTTTAAAGCAATATTTTGGACGGCGAAAGGCGACAAGGGCTTGCCTCGCCACGAGGCGAGCGGCAATCGCGGTGCCAATTAATACCAAAAATTAAAAATATTTAATTGCGTATATAAATTTCCAAAATCTCAATAGCAATAACATATATATAATTTCAAAAAAATAGCAATAACATATATTATCAAATATTTCAATTCAAAAACATAAGCCTAATGAGGTAAGAGCTTTAGGTTAATGAGTATAAATAAGTCAAATATATTTATTTATTTTTTAAATGTTGGCAGTGGCCAGTGTCTTCAGTTCTTCAGAAATTAGACTTCACAATAAAAATTGAGGGACTGAGAGAGTACTAAAAATAGGGAAAAAGAAGAGAAGAGAGAAGTCACGACTCACGTAAGAGAAGAGAGAACTCGTCGTTGCAGCAATCACAACCCTCGACCTCAAGTTTCCAGTCGAACTCATAGCAGCAGTCGTCGCGAACTCTAATTCCAGTCGAGGTATTGATTTCAAGTTTCCAGTCACCACTTGCCCTGGCTTGCCTTTTTGACCTTGTTACGTTTTGCCGGAATTGGCGCAGCGTCGTCGGCTTGCCACGCCTCATCGCCTTTGGCGAGAGGTGTTCGCCTTTAAGAACGCTGCTTTAAAGAAAGATGAATAAACTGTTGTAAAAGTTGGTTGGATTTTATTGAATTCTGTGAGCATTTTATTATAATGTGGTAGTTATAAATGAATCATATTTAAGGAAAGAATTTGCAGATTGGATTGTTTTATCATGTGGGTTTTTGGGGGGTGAATGACCCGAAGGTCAGTTGGAGTTCTTATTGAATTCTGTGAGCATTTTATTATTATGTTGAAATTGTAAATGAATTATTTATAAAATAGAATTTGTAGACTGAATTGTTTAATCATGTGGGTTTAGGAGAGGTAAAGGTAGACTGGATAAGTATTAAAGAGAGAGAGGTGATTAGGTAGGAGATGACATAGTTTTAGCTTGCTGAGGACATGACCTTAGACACGAGTGTGGAGGACACAGTTAGGGTAGAAGGTTAGTAGGTACTAGGTAGAAGTGTGTGTTGTCCGTTCGTATTAGTAGTTGTAGTATTGTTCTTGTAGTTTCATGTCCTTCGATTTCTGGTACTATCTTTTGTTCCTTATACTTCTATTATGTCTGTTCTGTTACCATCATTAATTTTTGTTATTATTTGTTGTACTTGCACTTCCATTACTTCTTTTTGGGAGTGCTTTGGACTGTTTTCCTTGAGCTGACGGTTTATTTGAAACAACCTCTCTACCTATGAAGTAGGGGTAACGGTTTGTGTACCCTCTACTCTCCCCAAACCCCACTTTGTGGGACTACACTGGTTATATTGTTGTTGTTTGAGGGTTTTTCCCTTTTATTTTCATAGAGAAAGATGAATAGCCTTTATCTGTCCATTTTAGGTGAAGTCTCTCGAAATAGTGAGCGTTATGTTAAAACGTTGAAGAATGTACTCTAAGTATCACTCTGACACACTGTTGGATGTTTAAGAGTTTAGTAGTTGCAATTAGCAAATAGAAAAATTGAAAGGAGCGGATATATGAGAAATGAAAAGGGAAACTGAAGAAGAAGGGAAAATATCAAATTAAGAATCGAAAAGGAGAAAAGTTATTCATGAAAGAGACTTTACCCTTACACTTCTGCAATGAATCAAGTGGTGCGTAAAACTCAAACTGCTAAACCAAATGATGAGGGTGTAAGTGAAAGAAAATGGATAAAAGTAGACTAAAGTTTAAATCTGAGATTTTAATTTAAAAGCTGAATGAATCTGAAGTCAGTCTGTAAGTCAGGAACAACTCCGGTGCCAGACGTAGTAAGAATTTGGTCATTGCCTTGCACAAGTGAAGGGTTTAAATTTTGGATGGGGGTAGACTCTTTTATATCTTTAGAAAATTCAATATTTGCTATGAGAGAATGCATGATTAGGAGGATAACTGTAGAATGCTGGTCCTCAAATTGTGTTAAATGACCTTTGTCTTGTAAGTTGGTTTCTACCTTTCTTATAGATGCAATAGGATTCATCGTGGAATGACTACTTGATATGGACAGTGAAAACCTAAAACAAAGTACTAAAAACTTTTTTCTGCACTTTTCTTTTTGAGTTAGTTGGCACGGATGAGTTCTGTAGATTTTTCAGTTTCCTGCTCTTTGGCATGCCATGTTCCCAGTTGTCACAATAGCATCCATATGATATTCAAACTCTATTTCTTTGAAGGTTGATGATGTGTATTAGTTTTCGATTTGATTTGTGATTAATTGTTTATTGGTAAGGTCTGTGTGGGATTACACGGAGTATATTGTTGTGATATTTATAAATGATTTCATCTGAAATTTTCTTCTAGTGTTCCATATTTCTAGCTGTCCAAGGAGTTATGTGCTTCCCTATATACTAAATGATGATCTTCATACAGTTTGACAGAGAGCCAAGCGTGCTTATTGCAGTCTCTTTATTGTTGTAATCGTGTTTAGAACACGTAATGTTCTATGCTCCTCTACCTAACATATACAGCCTTATTGGTTGACCTAATATGATTATTTACTGTAGTGAGGTTTTAATTTCAGAAGTTATCCTCATTTTACCTTCTGATATATATTATTTTATCTTCTTTGAGGTTTTATACTCTTAAACCTAATTTCTGTCATTCTGTTAAATTTTTTTTTTCAGCAGGAGGTTGTAAGCAGATATGCCATCAGATACTGCAAGAAAAAATGCAGCTATAGCTAATTCCATAGTGACCGACTACAAAAATGAAAGAAGAAATTTTGACGGACCAGGTAACTCTGATGCGAAATCTATTCAGAATTTAGCTATCTGTGTGGATTTTGTTTTGTTTGTATTTTCTTTTTTTTTTAGTAGTTTCTACTGAGATTTGTTACAAGGTTTCTTTGAATGTGTCTGCATGACAAAGACAAGGATGTGGTCATTTACACTGCCCACAATTTAATATTGGTGCAAAAGTTGTATGCTGCAAGTATCTTTTGGCTGGCTTTTCTATTCAACTGATGAGCAATGAGTATTCTTAAACGTGTTAGGGATGGCAAAACAATTCCAGTCTTTTCTACTTTGACGGGAGCTTCACTTGAGAATTAGAAAGAGCTTGCTGAATTTGATAGAAAGGAGGTCCACTAGTTAGTAATTAGTGATGCCATGAAGAGTTCTAGTTACTTGCATGGTTTCTTGAGGCTGTAAGGTGGCTTGATATTATTAGGTCTTTCCACTAAACCACGAAAAAGTGATACTAAGAGCCTGTTTGATTGGGCTTATAGCTTTTGACTTATAAGCCAAAATCCGTAAGTTAGGAGTTCTAACTTATGCTTTTGGCTTTTTTTTTTTTCCTATTTAGCTTAAGAAACTTAAAAACACTTTTTTATTTTACCCAAACACTACAAAAATGCTTAATAACACTTGAAATAAGCCAATCCAAACAGGCTCTAAATCTTTTCATAATTCAATTATGCGTGTTGTTCATTTGTATGAACAGTCATGGCTGTCTTTGAGATTGTGTAGAAGTTTCACACCCTCCATGAATTTGTATGCACAAAAGCAGAGATGGTTTAGATGCACAACTTTTATTCCCTCCAATGAATGTGACACTTCAAGTATCTTTTGGTTGGAAATGCTATGAAGTTCATGGAGCAATAATATCATTTCAACACAATTTGTTGGAGAAACAAAGGGCAAAATCGAACTATAAATGTTACTTATTGATGAGAATAAACAGTATGGTTTTTTCCTTTTCTTTTTGTGTTAAAACTCTGTTGTCAGCATCCTTTTCTAACATTCCATCAAGATTTTTGCCCTTGTCTCTAATTAGCCTAATAGTTCTTTTTTCCACATAATGTCCCTCTTGAGATGCCTTAACTTCTTCATAAGGACATAATCTGGACTTCCAGTTACTTGATAATTTTGCCCCCGTTAATAAAATTACCTTATTTTATAAATAAATTAGTGACGATACAAGGAGCTCAGTTACTTGCATAGCTTATTGAGTATGTACAATCTGTCCTGGCCCCTGTCAGCTACAATCTGGCTTGGCATTAATTTGTTTACAATGTTGTAAAAAAGACATGCGATTGTTGAGAAAGTTGAACCTACAAATTTATGGAGTACTTTACTTATTAAGAATTGGAATCCAATTTCACGCCTTCATAATGAACCTGTGGTGTACATAAAGTTTAGAATCTAATGATAAAATTTTCAACCTGTCGTCTTATTGGATTTTAATATTGCAAATCCTCATAGATACCGTGTAGCATCCTTGATGATCAGTGTTCAGGAGCTAACTCCGTTTTTTTGAAATAGGTAACTTTGTATTATATCACAAAACAGTACATGGGTTGTACTGAAATCATTATATACAATTGTCTCCTTTTCCACTTGCTTCAGTCTTTATTGAGCCTAAAACAACAATTGCCAATACAATGTCATTAGAGTATACCTGATTACACCAAAAACATAACAATAAAATGCTGTCTAACTTGACTTTCTGGACATAACAATAAATTGTAGTTTAACTTGACTTTCGTGATTATTACGTAGAAAATTCGCAGAAATAGGCTGTGTGCTCATTCATTTTCTTCTGAAAAATGTTTTGAGTTGTTGGAACTTGATGATTGAGTTTCTATGAACAAACAGTTCGAGTTAATTCCTATGCTTGCTATATTGTTTTGGTTGTGAATAATGCTTATTTTTCTTTACTGTGAGTTATTTAGTATTTTCTGGGCTGTTATATATGTGAATCATCATAGATATCGTGTAGCATCCTTGACGATCAGTGTTCAGGAGCTAACTCCATTTTGTATAATTTCTTGTTAAATTCAACATCTCTCGACTGTAGCCTTTATGAAGTTTCACGCTACCTGATCACAGGAATAAAAATTAAATAGAAGATATCTTGTAGCTTCGTTGTCCTTGACATGAATGTAGTGGTTAAATGATAAGTATATGAATTACTATATACTGGTACATCAAAATGATTCAAATTTGAATATGGACTCTTCTCTCAGATAGTTCATGCCTCAGAGTAAATGAGGATACCAATCGTTCTATAGCAGAGGAGCTCACACTTTCATCTCCGCCGATTGGAATTTCAACTGCAATTAAAAAGGGTAAACTCTATAGCATAAGATATTTTGTAATCAAGAGTTTGAACTATGAAAATATCCAATTATCAGTAAACAGAGGGATTTGGGCTACTCAACCCATGAATGAGGCCATTTTGGATGAAGCATTTCATGTAAGTCGATTTTCCTTTTATATCCCCATGATTATTATAATATAATGACCATCTGTAATATAAATATGCATATTATCTTAAATACAACAAATGATTGTGTTTATTTTGGGAGCAGAATTCCAGCAAGGTTATACTAATATTCAGTGTAAACACTAGTGGGTATTTCCAAGGGTATGCCCAAATGATTTCTTCTGTCGGTTTGAGAAGAGACCAAGTTTGGAGTCAAGGAAATGGTGGTCGTAATTCTTGGGGTCGAAGCTTTGAAGTGAATTGGCTGCGATTGTATGATCTGCCTTTTCAAAGAACTCTTCACCTTAAGAATCCATGGAATCAAAACAAACCAGTCAAAATTAGTAGAGATTGTCAGGCATGGGTTATATTCTTGTCTTAGTACTATTCACTTAATTTTTCAATGTACTCTTGTTAGTAAAGAGGCTTTTATGACCCTGGTACATGTATTGCTAACAGGAGTTACCTCCAGATATTGGTGAAGCTTTATGTGAGCTCCTTGATGGACAGGATGCTTTGGATGTTAATTTGAAAATGTATAGTTCTTTCCTCGAAAACTTAAATAGTGCCCGTTCCATTATTTGGAAACATACAGCCTTTTTTCAAAATTGAATTAGTGCTAGAGTTGTGGAAAAATTGGTCCAAATGATTTTTCTCTTTATAATTGTTATTGGCTCATCCAGGGATGTCTTTGCAAGGAATGAGCTCTCTTCTAAAAGGCCATATGTAGAGCCTTCACTGCATCTTGGAGATCAAGACTATAATGCATCTCTGATACCTAATGGGACCATGTTTTCTCCCTCTTTACTCTACCAACATCAAATTGATGCTAGTAGACTTCACGTAGCACCTCTGAGAATTAATGGTGTATTTTCTGCTGAGGAGTCAGCCATTGCATCAGGGGAATCAAAGTCGAGACAGTCGAGGCATTCACAGAGGAATAGAAGCTTTGCTAATCTCCATGTAGACACTGACATGGGTCCTCAAATTAACATGTGGGGCTTGCCGGCAGAAAGAAGCCCACTTGCTAGTAATTTGACTGAAGATGACATTCTTGAAATGGTTTGTGTTTCCTATCTTACCATTATTTATTAGAAGTTCCCGTCTTACCCTTAATTTTTAATTATTGTTGCACAAAGGTCAAATGGATTGTTCCTGTATTTGTCCAGAAGATGAAATACTCTTTTGTACTCCCTCAAAGTTTGCTGATGATTTCAGTTTTCAGCCAAGAAAGCTTATTTCTCTTTTCTGACTATTTTGATATCTAGCGTCCTCCTTTTCTTTGAATGCATATGAATCTGTACTTTGAGTGCATTTATACAAAAATGGTTATCTACTGTTGAAGGCATATGCCAGAAATTGCCCAATTCAGTAATTTTTAACTTGCAAGCCCTTCACCAGATTTCTTGATACTGGACCATGTATCATCTGATTCTTTCTGTAGTTAGACTTTCAAATCTTCTGTTTGTATGATAAGACTCACAGGTGTGGACTTACAATTCCTTAAACAAATGCACATCTATTGAACCTTGATACCATTAATTGTATTACTTTATTATCATTAAGTATCAAGGTGTTTGTTTAAATCAAACTTCGTAGCAAAATGTTTTATAAGATTTTAGTTTAATTTCCAACTTTACATGAATCCTTGTTGTCTTAGAAGTCAATGTAAGTCCTTTTTCATTGAGTAATATTTCCTGCAGGTATAGAAATAAATGGTTTATAAGATTTTAGTTTATTTTCAATTGTAGAGTGGAAAGTTATCAGGTTATTCACATCCAAGGGTGTGTGACCTGGTGGTCAATGAAGTGGGCTGAGAACTATGATGTCTCAAGTTGAAAACCCAACAGAGGTAAAAACTAGGTGATTTCTACCTCAACAGAGTTACCTGGTACCCGTACCTATGCTGCTGGTGGAGTCCGCAGGTATCTAGTGGGATTAGTCAAGGTGCACACAAGCTGGCCGGACACCACCAGTTATATGAAGTTATTAGGTTATTCCTATTTTATGGGTGAAGTTTTTCTTGTTCTTTGGTGCTTTATGCACCTTGACAAAGGGGCTAGTCCAAGGAAATGCTAGGTGGGATTCGTAGACATTCTTCTTCTTTACATTTGCCCCCTACCTCCCATTAAGTAACACACACACACCAGCAACTTCTCTCTTTCCACCTCTCTTGCATGGCTGCTATTTAAGGCCTCTGACTCATATTGTCTCTTAGACTGCTGCATTATTGATATTTTCAAGACACTACAGTTCTTATGTTCTTACTACATCATATTTTATTCACCTGGCTCCTAGCTATGAACTTAGCAGGTTACATATTCTCTGTCCTTGCCGAATTTAGTTTGAAGAATGTTTTTTTAACAAGTGTAATACTTCTTGAACCACATGTTGTAGCTGTTAGACCTACCAATAAATCATGTTGCCATGATTAAGATATTACTGTAAACTTGCTGTTCATACTCCTTTCTCTTGTTGTAGACATATGAAGAGTATCTTGAAGCTTGTAGGAGAGGCAGCAAAAGATCGCCCCACCCTGTTAGTACTCTTTGACATTTTTTATGTTATATATTCCTGTATTATCGAATAAACTCATGAACCATGCTCTGTTGGGTTGGATTTTGAACTGTAAAATGTTCACCTTTATCCTTTTAGTTAATCTATGTTCTGGAAAATCTATTCTAATTTTCTTTCTTTTCGGAGAAAAGCTTGTAGCATTTAGCATTTCCTCGTAGTGCTATAAGCAAGAGATGGTTAGCTCAATTGAGGAATTTGTGTCTTAAGTATCAAGTTTGAACCTTGCACCTAGTGAACTAAGTCTAGTATTTAAGTGGAGAAGGACAGAGGGGCGGGTCCATTATCTCCGGGTTTTGAAACTCACGGACGCCCAAACTGTTGGCTCCAGATGAACTTCTTGTTCATAAAAAACTTGGGGCGACTCCCATCCCTCTTTTTTCTCCATGCTATGTAGTTTTTTCTCCATGCTATCTAGTGGTTGATGATCTAAATGTGGTTGGTTCTTTGGGTGAAGTATTGTGATAAATTCATGTGCTATAGTTAGGGTCCTCGAAATTTCAGTTTCTGTTCTACTCTTTAGCATGAGATTTGAGTCTTCGGTATCTACCATTTCACCACCCAGGCATCTTTAACGTGAATCACATTCCATGATTATGATATCTATCTAGTTTTGTTGATGACATTTCCTTTTCTTTTCTCTAGCATGATTAAGTGGTTCATTAATGTATTTAAACTCGGTTTTTGAAAGTGGTCTTGTTCGATATATGTATCTGTTGAGTGTTTCTTAGTGTGGATATCCATGACTTGCACACAGATTTTTAAAGAATCTTTCGTTAGAAAGGATTCTGAATAAAACGTCAGGTTTCCATTATGCAATAAGTTACCTCTCTTTATCTAGGTTTCAGGACCATCACGGAGTACACAGAGGTCATTAG
This sequence comes from Solanum pennellii, assembly GCF_001406875.1. Lineage (NCBI taxonomy): Eukaryota > Viridiplantae > Streptophyta > Magnoliopsida > Solanales > Solanaceae > Solanum > Solanum pennellii. Next base: position 2,455,733 of record NC_028644.1, on the reverse strand, counting down.
CCAGTCAAGAAAACTGTGAAGATTCGTAAGTTTTTTTACTTCTCATTTCCAACACACTTGGGATGCAACGAACCAGCTGAGTGACCTATATCTATTATCTTTGCAGGCAATCAGGTCGCAGTTCGAAGAAAAGGAGAGGTCACTAAATCTCCCCATTGGTTGAATTGGTTTTCTTGGCGAGCAGGCTGATATGGTTGATAATTGTATTGTTGCAGTTGTCGCGAAGTGGTGGCTCTTGCGAAATTGTTTCTTTATTTTTGTAAAACTTAAAACTTAGGAGCATATATTGCTATAATGTTGGAGTATATCTGTACTGTATTATATGACCCTCTTGTCACCCTTCTCTCCTTCCTGTTTTCGAATGGAAACTTTTATACTGTTAATGGGAACTTGTACTGGAAATTAGCAAGTCTCTCTATACTCATATATTCATTCTTTATACAGTCAAGTACTGTATAGAAATGGATAATATCTTCTTAATTTTTGGGATGGAGAGGAATTTTTCTTCTTCCTTGTTTTCCTTGTGATGCTACTAGTTATTCTTCAATATCATTTTAATGGTCTATCAAATATGTATATTCGTGTTCGAGTTCTAGGTATGAAAAAATCACGTGTGTCTGTAATAGTTGAGAATTAGTGCGGTTATCGAACACTAGATGGGAAATATATATTCGGAGGAAGAATAGTCTTTGAGAGTTTGCAACACTGATGAATTGCTCTTGGGGTTGTGGTCTGCCTTAAAGACAACATGTTGGATATCAAAATAGTGTTAGATAGTTTGTAATATATAAATACAACGTCTGTTTGTGATGGAGTATGATTACTTTGAAAAGTTATTTTATGATTATAAAAACTCTTGAAGTACTATAAAAAAAATATTTAGATATAAACACGAGTTTTATTTTATTTTGAAGGAGAATGGATTGTATTTTTCTAATTTTGTATTTAAAAAATATATCTTAGAAAGTTATTTTATGATATGAAATATCTTATTGAGATAAATCATACCTATAAGTTTTTGAAAGTTGATTCTTTCGTGCCTCGAAATCATTTCTTTTTTCATTACATTTTTTTTTATTCTTTAGCGCAGAATAGCTCAATGAGCCTTTGTGGTTTGGCGATCAATGAAGTTGGAATGACAAACATTTAAAATCACTATATACTTAACTCTTAATATAAGTAAAAAAGTTCAATTGTTTTTTAGTCTGTTCAAATCTTTGTTAAAAGCGGACTAAAAATAATGAAACTCATTAAGAGTGGAGCTTGTCAAGTATGCAGTGATTTTATTCTAATATCTTGAGCGTAATTCACCTTTGTGTTAAGCCACAAAGCTCCAGTCATTTGACATACATGATTATTTTAGTAGAGTATCTTGAGCCACTAAATATGAAACTACTTAAGAGTGAAGCTTCGTCCTTATCATCACAAATAAAGATTTGATCGAGTATATAAAACTCAAACAATAAAACTCATCAAAAGCAGAGGTTTATAATGATTAAAGATGAATAGTAACTTGAGTTGCTGATTAAGAATGGAGCTTAGTGGTTCAAGGTGAATTACGATTTAAATCGAGTCTCTCTAACACCCAAAAATGGAACTAACTAAAATAGGAGCTTAATTGCACATAGTTAAAAAAAATGATTAAATAATGATTCTAATAGGTTATTCTAATTAGCCGGTGAATATCAAAAAAGAATTTTTTTATATAAACTAATTAAATTAAACAAACTAACAAAAATCCTTATATTTTTTTAATTACCATATTATTTATCGATGCAATAGACCCTAATGATCCAATCCTTTCCGAGCTCCAATTAACCAAGACACCATTTGGTCTTTTTTTAGTCCTTTGTCCAACACATTTAGTAGAAAGAGTAGTTTCAAAATCAATTTTTTCCCCCTTTTCCAATTAGTATAGGGTTTACTGTTTCTACAAATTCAATACCAAAATCCATATATAAATCGAAAATTGACAATGGAGAATGGTGATGGAACAAATGGGAAAAGGATAAGGGCTGAAGATGTAATATGTAAGCTCAAGGACGATGGCGATTTCGATAAACTTCGTCTCAAAATTGTTCGCCGAATGAAAGAAAATGTCAGTATTTGCTTATTCTTCTTTGGTTTTGTTGTTTAGAGTTATTCATTGGGCTTAAACTGCTAAAGAGTATTTTTTATCTTCGGTTTTTATATTGTTTTATCTGTTTTTACATCAATTTACGCTAAATCCTGAGTTGGGTTTTGTTCCATTGAAATTATATGTGATTGGTATTGGAGTTTATATTGGATTTAAGTTATATACACAGTACTGATTGTTAGAGTAAAGGTTAATAGGTATTGGAGTGTTTTTTTTTTCTTCTAGTAGTGTTATTATTGTTACTCTCGTGTATCTTATTCCTGGATATTATTATTACTTGTTGTTCACTTGGTTTCAGTTATGTAGTGCTTGTTGTTGATAAAGCTCTCTTCTTTTTACAAAATGGCTTATTGCTACGATTTGATATGCTTTATTTGAGCTGAGGGCCTTCTGGAAACAACCTCTCTGTGCATGCACATCACTTGTGAGAATGGGTATGTTGTTGTTTACACTGGGCGTATATATAGAGAAAAATGAGGCAAGGGATGTAGTTTTTCTAGTCCGGGCGCTTTCTATAGAGGAAAAAAGGTGTGTATAGGTAGGCTCAAGCTAGATAATACTTATGAGCAGAATGAGAAGACTATGATACTTGGCATGTAGTTTTTCTGGTGTGGGTGTCTGCTATTGAGAAAAAGAGGTGTTCAAAGGTACACTTGAGCTAAGATTCTGCTTGGGTGGGAGATGATATTAAATCTCTGTATGCCCTGAACTTAAAACAAAAGCATTAGTTAGTAGTAACGACTCATTCAAGAAATGGATTAGTTTTTTTAAACTGGTAAGTTTGTATTCTTCAGCATTAAGGATAAGCTGACCACCTTCAAAAGAATTAGAGATTCCCTATCAGATCTATAATCTGTTTAATATCTTTATACATAATTGTTTACACCAAACAAGTAAAGATACAATAAAATTCCATTTAACCTTGTGAATTGGACCTGTCTGTAAAACATCTTGTATTTCTTCCCTCCATACTACCCCACCATATACATGAAGGGATCAGTCTGCACTCCCCCTCCCTCCTTTCTTATCCAACAACTAAGAAGGGTCTGATGTATGCTCAGGCATGGTCCAGCTCTTCCCAGCGATGTTGAGAAACAAAATTCCACAACTGAGCAGTGTACTTACAAATGCAAAAGAATGTGTTTGTTTGTCTCCTCAGTCTCCATACATAGAAAACACCTAGGAACAAGTTGTGTTCCCTTCCTCTGTAGCACTTCTTGAGTTAGGCAGGCCCATTTTATAACCAACCAGATGAAGCACTTTACTTTTGTGGGTATGTTGCTTTTCCAGATGATGCATTGGTCATATACTTTAGTCACCAGAAGACCCCTTGTGAAAGCACTCTTTACATAGAAAATCCCATTTCTATTGTGAATGAAAAGTGCTCTATTCCGTATTAATGATACTTGCACTATTTTCCCAATAACAGGGCTATCTCCTATATCTCCCAATCATTTAAAAGCCTCTAAAAGGGATGTCCCACCCTTGCGTTGACCTAGACTTGGACTGTCATCTCCGGTTTTACACAAATAAGAAATAGACCAGGGAATGCCTAGTAAAGAGGATTTTTTTCAATCTTCTTATCTCTCCTAAATTTTATCCTTGCACCGCTGCGTACCTTTAGGCAGATGTTGGCTTCCATTGATTGCCACAGATTCCTAATTGCTCTCCACACTCCGCTCCATATGTATGCGGTACCATTTCTGTGCACCATGGATAGCTTCACCACACTTTGTCACAAGGACTTCCTTCCATAGAGTCCTATGGAGCTATCCTCTGTGATGTATATCCATAACCATTCGACAAAAGACACTCGTTCAAACGCTGTTTTCTAGTTCACCAGACAATAATCCTTCCCCTCCTTATTCCCTTGCCACAGAAACTTCCTCCTAATTCTATCTAGCTTTTTCACCACCTTTGCTCGGATTGTGAAAAGGGACATCACATAAGTGGGCAGTGAGTCAAGATTAGTAACTTCAAACAAAAGGCATAAGGGATAGAGTTTGTTCGTTTCACAGCCTCACAAACAAGATACTAAAGTGTTTCACCTAAAATAAAATGATTTCTGTTACAAAAATCACACTCCAAAATATGTATATGAATCAATTCTGTGTCAAAGTTGATGGTAAAAAGTATAGGTAGCATTAAATTTGATGGTCGTGCTTCCAAGTATGTGGAAAAACATGGGTTCTGGGTGGGAGCCAAATGGAAGAGAAAGTTTCTCTATCGGTTTCTGAAAGCATTAGATACCTGTCTTAGGTTGGTCAACAAAGAATATTCATCCTCATTATATTGAATTTTCATTTAGAATTTTGTCCCTCCTAATTTAGATATTTATTTTCTCAGAGAGAACTTGAGAATAAAGGACCCTACTCTTAGTTTCAAAAAAATAAATTAATAGAGGACCCTACTCTTGATAATAAAATTAAAACATACTTCTTGTCCTTGAGTATATATTTATGTAAAAATAAGATCAAAGATGCACACGTTTACCTTTGTTATGGTGTACGTAAATGATGTATTTCTAATTTTAAAGCTTTGTAATTATTTACTTGCTAAATTTAGTATGAGAGGGTGGTTAATTTTTTTAATTGTAAGAAAAAAGAACTATGTATATACTTGATTTGTTTTCAGGTGAGCCTGTGAGGTAAGATAGTTGTTATTTTTGTTCTTCTAATTGATGGATGAATTGTTTAAGGTTGAGGAGCTAGTAGTTGATTGGGGTTTTTGTCCTCTATTGTCTTCTACTTGACTCCCACCGAAGAAAAAAACTTTTGGTGCTTAAAGACAGAAGAAGCGCCAATGCCAAATTAATAGCAGTCTATTTAAGTGTTAGTCAACTTCACTTAGCTGCAAATTGAAAAGAAAGATAACACTAATTCTCAAGGAAGATGATAAGACTTTTCTATCAAATTTTAAATTTTTATATTTATATTGTTTTATCTTCTAGTATATGAAAACGCTCCCAACGTTTAAATGACCGTTTTATGTTGAGTTAGCCCGCTGTCATGTATTCGAACCCTGCTGCAGACTAAAGCCTGTTATTTAAGTGAAGAAGGGTACAAGCACTGGCCTAGCGAGTTTTGCACCGTCCTCTGCTGACCCTGGAGGATTTCACGGTTATTTTAAAAACAAGCAAGAGAAGAAGGAGCATTTTATGCTAAAGTTTTGAATCAATGAAATATATTGTTTATATTGTTCAATATCTTTGGATCAATTAAGGCTGAATAAATTGTTTGTCAAATTTGTATTTTACTCGTGTCATGTCACTCTACTTTCAAAGTTTGTATCCTCCATAATGAGTTAATATTGAAAAAAGATGAATTGTTTTAACACCATGAAAGAACCATTGTCTTTTTAGTGAAAATATTTTGTTTTTTTGCTCGCAAAAAACATCATTTCTTTTGTGAATTTGAAGACATTTGTTTGCAACAGTCCTAATATGTGTTTTCTTAAAGAGCATGTTAGGGCTCAGCTTGATGTAGGATGGACTACAATTGTGTGGGGTTTTAAAGATAGCATCGGTTCTATTGAGCTCTTTTCTAAAATATGCTGATAATATTTAGGCAACATCTCTAGCATTGGGCTTTGTTGTTGTGCCTCAGTTTTATTCAAGATACTGTTTTCTGATGATTGAGAAATTCATTTGGAGCCAATCCTTTAAGACCAACTGCGGCCTTTGAAACTCAAGGATAATGAGTCCATCCCTTTTTCCTTCTCCAATAAGATACTAAGTATGTTTCGCATGGCACACGGCTCAAGCCTGTGATCAATGTCACAGTCCCTTAACCTTTGCCACTTGAACTAAGCTCCGGCTGAAGTTTTACTCAATACCTAAGAAAATGAAGGTGAGATTTGAGTTGAAATATAGTCATGAAAATATGGTCTAATAGTTCTCTCTCTCAAAAAAGAAAGAAATTAGTTTTAATGATGTAGCATACCAAATTTAATTGTAAGGATGAAGTGCTGACAAAATTGGCATACAAGAAGTGGAAAAGGGTATAGGGGTGGGTTAAAGATACACAGACTTTTGACTGTGTGCCAAATACTCTCCCTGATTTCTCGGTTATCAAGAAAAATAAGACATACACCACATTAAGGATGAAACTGGAAAACAAATCATAATAACCTATATGATCGAAAAGTTTATCATTGCTAGTTCTTGATTAAAGAGAGCTCTTTTCTGCCATTAGTTAGTAGACTTGTCTGATCTGTTTCTAGTTTCTATATTTCCTGTTCTTTTTTGCATTTTCACGATATTCAGAAAGTGTTCAATCATCAGCAACCTACAAAATATAGACTTACATTTCAAAGACTCTCGGGCTTAGTCTCTCCCAAGCAAATATCTTTGTACCTTCGCCTCTTAAAACTGTAGTCTTAATGGTTCTTGTGTGAATGAGTTGGATGTTGGTGCATCTTTTGGATAATGTTCTATCTGCTTGACAATTATGATTACCAAGATAAATAGACAAAAAACACATAAAAATTCATCAATACATTATTCACTTGAATTGATAACTTGAGAAACTGAAGATAATGGAAAACCTCCAATCCCCTCCTCCTGTGGGTGAAGTGCATTGGTTGACACGGTTATGGTATGTCAGTGGGGCATGAACTTTTTTGTTACATATTTCTGTATCCATTATGTAAATGGATTTGTATATCATTTCTTTTGGCTTACGTGGTATGTTATCTTCTTGCTTTTTCTTCAGATAAGCAAAAGGAACAGAATGATGCTATTACACTTTTAAGCTTACATGTGTGCTCCAGTTGTGTGACAATTGTGTTTTTTTTCAGGTAGAGTTGCGAAATAGCTTAAGAGCTACAGTGAAAGAATCAGCAGCACTTAACCGTCCAGGTGCAGAAAATATGAAACTAAGGCAACTGTCCGATGCTATATATCAAGAAGTTGGGTAGGTCATATTTTCAACCTTTTCCCATGGTTTTGATTTTCTCTTCAAGACACTAGAAACACGCTTGAGCTGTCCTTCGGTAGATCTCAACAACCTCCCCTCCCTTCTTTTAACTGGTTTGTTCAACTAGGTTGTTTCTGTTTCGTCTTTTCTTTCACAAGCTTAGGACCTTTTGACTATAGGATAAGTGGTAATTGTTTCTTTTTTGGGTGACTGGAAATTGTTGACATGTTTTAAAACAATCTGGGCCTTTCAATTTGGTATTGAAGGAATAATTGTTTATCAACAAATGAAAGAGAATAGTTCTGACGAGTACAGCAAAAAAGTTGGTACTCGAGGGGGAGGGGTACGTGGATGGCGTGTCATGTGTTAGGAGAGAAATTTAAGGGGCCTAACTGATAGATTAATGAAAGCTCAATTATTATTGTCTTTTTCCCTTTTATTCAAACAGTGAATTATGATTCTATGTTTCAACTAGTGGTATTAAAAGTTAATCTGGTAATGGATATAGAGTTCCACAATTTTAACCTGTTTTGGTCATGAACTATAGGGAAAAAGCCATGAGTAAAATTTCAGATGATTTGTGGAATACAATCAGAACCGGTGATGGCATTCAAACGGAGATAACCGAAACGGTTCAATCAGTTTACAGTAAGTTATTGAACCCACAGCTAAATGAAGCAGGTGAATCGGCCTTTCATTCAGACTTGCAGCCAGCTCAGAATGGAGTTGAAAGTAATGGACATCTTGCTGTTTCTGACAGTGGTATTGATGTCACATTTTCTGCTGATGCGGAACTAAGTGAACCTCCTGGTTTTGCCCGATTAAGTTCAAATCGGAACGGGAAAAGTGACCATAAGGAATCACTGAAAGAAGTGTCAGGAATTCCTGTTCCTTCTGATGGAAAAGCAAAAGAAACATATACCCAGTCAGAGAACAACTGCTCACTTGACCCTTTGATACCCGAAAGTGTGGATGTGGGTGCGCCACCTGGCTTTGCTATAGGCACAATAGAGAAGAATCCAGATGGTGTTAATGATGAAGATCCTGAAGTGCCTCCAGGATTTGGCTGATGGCTTATTAAGTTGTTCATATACTTCTGTTTATATTTTTGGGAAAGGTTAGCCATATTTGGTTGGTCATTGTTGTATCAAGTTCAAGAAGCTTTTGTTGGTACTTGCAGAGAGTACTTTACTTTCACTGCACCGACTAGCAGCTCATGACCTCTCTTTCTTCAATTTTCCAAGGTTAGAAGCCTTAACTATGTTGCTTGTGCATGATCTTGGATAACAGATTAGTACTATCAAAACTCAGAGCCTTCAAATATGAACATTGCAGATGACATGATGTCTTGTTGTAAGATGTAGTCTAAACTAAGTTAATTTTGTTGGTTCTTTAGATGTTAACCGCAATATTTCTTCCTAACCTGTTCAAGTTGGATTTTTTTCCTCCCTTTTGCTTTGTCTTTTAAATGTTTTTCTTTGGCTGAACAAGTTCCTAGATAACAAGCCTAAAGGTTTTCTTATTGATGAGATTGATAATGCTGATAGTGATAATCTTGATGCTAGTGATGATATCAATCATGACCTTGATACGGAGCTGGAACTGCTAACTAGGATGAATGGGTTTGTTTTTCCTAAATTTTTAGGAGTTGATGCTGTGGATTGGACAAAGGAAAATTAGTTGGTCATACCATTTGGCAAGAAGGTATTCTTTGTAAATGCCTTTACATCATTTTCTAAGCAATTTATTTTTTTCTCTTGGTTACAAAGATGAAACACTATGCCCTGGTGAGGTGCCTTGCCTCTTATGGGGAATTATACTAGAGAAAAAAACTACTCCTTTTGTCTCAATTTATGTGTCACCTTTTACTTTTTAGTCAGTCAAAAAAAGAATGTCGTACTTCTTTATTTAGAAACAATTTAAATTTGAACTTTACCGTTTATCCTTAATGAGATGATGTATAGCCACACAAATATCTATAATTTACTTAAACCAAAAGTTTCAAATATCTTTCTCTCTTCCTTAAACTTTGTACCTCATCAAACACCGCCCCCACATAAATTGAGACGGAGGGAGTAAGATATTCTGAATTATTCATATTTATGATATGAATTTGTAAAACTAAATTGTTAAGTTATGTGGCCACCTCTTCTAAGAGGTTGAGTTGTTAGAGAGAACATATCTAATTAATTATATTTTCAATACGCTTCTCTCATGCCAACCAACTTTTTATTAATGATCCAAGCGCATGGGAATTGTTCTTGATGAAGGTTGGTGGTTAAATTTAAACTCAGGACATCTAGTTCGATGATAAATTTACGTAACCACTTTGTCTGAAAGCTTAAGTTGGAAAAAACTAATTAATTATATCGTCAAGATTCTACTAGTTGGAAATAAGTCTTAGACTAGTTAGAGGCTTTCTAATTTTATTGTTTCTCTCACACACACACCACTTTTAATTTTATGGCATAAGTTGAGCTTGAAAAAAGTAGTGAGGATTCATATACTTGACCTTGACTTGTTTGGGACTGAGATGTTATTTAAATATATCGACAAGATATATTTTCTCTTCTGAATGGAATTTTATGATCTGTACTTGTGTTGTTTGTGCATGCTACATGAGATGATGGAATTTTGTTGACAAGTCTATGGATAATGCAGGTATGCAACACACACTAACTTCAGGTGCAAGAAGTGTTATTTATTGGTTTTATTAAGTTCCAAGCATGTTTCTTTTGGATTCAAAATTTCGATTTATTTACCTAAAGACTCTTGTAATATGATTCAGAATTTAGATTTGTTTACCTAAAGACTCTTGTAATATGATTTGAAATTTTGATTTGTTTATCGAAACACTTCTGTAATATTATTCAGTTGCAAATGCATTTTTTTTTATTGAATGGATAGTTATGGTACTGCAATTAGTTGAATCAATTTTCTAGTTTTGGCAGTTTGATTAAAACATTCATTCTAGTTACTGAAAATGACTCTCATTTAATAGAGTTACTGGCAGACTCTCATATGGAAACTAGATTTGCTGAGTATCAGAAAGTTGAATTTTCAGATTAGATTAAACCAAATTGTTATGAAATTAAGTTTTTTTATTTTTATTTTTACGTAATAAATTTCATCCAAGTGCGTGTTCTAGTGGTCAATGAGGTGTGAATGATCATGAAAGATTGGAACCTCTGGAGAGAAAATATTAAAAGACTGGCATCATAGTTATAGGAAAAAAGGTAGACGCTTGACAAAAGTATCAAGAAACATAGAAGTGAGCGGTTTGATCCCAATAAGATTTTGTTCATTTTTGAGGGTGTGAACCCGAGGCCTCTAGTTAAGACTTAAGGGTGAAGAGATTTTGACCATCTCACCATAACCTATACCGGTGAACACTTAATAATCCAATGAAATAACACTATCTATTATAACTTTATGAAAAAAGAATAAATATTAAAGGAAAGGAACTTTCATAAAATGAAAAGTAGTCATCTATTGTTTTTAAAATATGAGTGTCATTCCATGGAAGTATTGAATTCATTAAGTATGATAAATTGCAGCTTAACTTAACTTTGGCTTTATTAATCCTCACCGTCCATTTATATTCTTTGAACTCAACTAATTAATTTTAATTATTCAGATTTCAATTTTTAAGTGCGTTATTTATCAGGTTTAATTTTTAATCACTCAAATTTCAATCATTAATGGTGTGAAGGAGAAGGTATTCTATGAAAAATGTATTTCTCGTAAAATAAGTGATTTTCTTGTGTTTGTTATACGTAAGTAGAAAATATAATCTCAAAAATATTTATATATAATCTACACAAACAATATGGGAGGTGGGAGTAGGGAGAGAAGAGACAATCAATATGAAATGACACTTACGAAATTTATTTTCCATTCTTAGACTATTCTTAGTTGCTCTATCACATCACTTTCCTTTTTCTTTTTTTTTCTATTCATCCTTTTAACTTCAATTTTTTCTTCTCAATTCTCATATGATAGTTCCCCCTTTTGCCACACAATAATACTTTAATCAACATGAGATGCACAATTTGATTAAACAATTGAAGAAGCTTTCAAAAGGAATTGCCTCTAGTCCAAACTCCTCCTAAACTCTTACAAACAAGTCACGATCGGCTATATTTCAATTTCTGTCGCTCCATATATTTCTATTATGTCAAAAATATTAGCAGGCTGCAAACATAATGTATTAGTACTATCCTTCTCTTTTTATGAGTAATTCCCTTCTTACTTTCTTCTTAATTATTTTTTACGACTATGGTCTCAAGTAGTTATACGTTGTTGATTTCAGACTCCTCCGGTAGAACCAACAACCATCCAATGAATTATCTTGTATTACTACAGATGATTAGCTTGCATACATTTTGATTAATTCTATAGGGTACCTGCTACGCCTCATAGTACCAATTTAACTTTATTTTAAAGGATTGTTCCTTTCAACTTTCTTTATCATAATGGTTCTTCTTTTCCTATACATTAATACTTTAATCAGCATGTGGTGAACTATTTGATTAAACAATTTAAAGAGTTTCTATGATGTAGAAAATGAATCAAAGTTATAGGGCCAGAAGAGCACTATATATACTAGTTGTTTCATAGAATTTGTACTATCAACTTTACTTCAGAACATCAACAGATTAGAGTTCTTCTAGCCCATTTTGTAGCAATGAAAATCTTGAATTTTTTTCTTGTTTTTACCATACTTGGCTGTTTTTCATGGCCTAGTATACAGGGTGAATTAAAGACGTATATAGTACATGTTGAATCCCTAGAAAACCAAATTTCAACACAACTTTTATCAGAGGATTTGAAGAGTTGGTATCAGTCCTTTTTGCCAAATACAGTAGCAAGCACAAACTCAAATGAAGAGGAGGGGCCGCGTTTAGTATATTCATATCGCAATGTTATGAAAGGCTTTGCTGCAAGGTTATCAGAAGAGCAAGTGAAAGAAATGGAGAAGAAACCAGGCTTCATATCTGCACAGCCACAGAAGATATTGTCTTTACACACGACTCATACTCCGAGTTTTCTTGGATTGCAACAGAACAGTGGCTTGTGGAGTGATTCCAACTATGGTAAGGGTGTGATCATCGGTGTTTTAGACACCGGGATTTCACCTGACCATCCTTCATTTAGCGACGAAGGAATGCCTCCTCCGCCTGCTAAATGGAAGGGAAAGTGTGAATCGAACTTCACTACAATGTGTAACAACAAGCTCATTGGTGTGAGGACTTTCCCAAAAGAAAATGGTTCGCCAATAGATGATGATGGACACGGTACTCACACCGCCAGCACTGCTGCTGGCAGTTTTGTGAGAGGTGCCAATGTGTATGGAAATGCAAATGGCACTGCTGTTGGTGTTGCCCCTCTTGCTCACTTGGCTATTTATAAAGCCTGTGAGTCGATTGGTTGCGCTTCCAGTAACATTTTAGCTGCAATGGATGCAGCTATTGATGATGGTGTTGATATCCTATCCCTTTCCCTTGGAGGGTTTACCAGACCCTTCTATAATGATCCCGTAGCACTCGGTGCATATACCGCAACTGAAAGAGGTATCCTTGTGAGTTGTTCTGCAGGTAATAGTGGTCCAGCCAAAAGTTCGTTATCAAATGAAGCCCCATGGATCCTCACTGTAGGCGCGAGCACTCTTGATAGGAAAATTAAAGCAACTCTTCAATTGGGAAACAAACATGAAATTGAGGGTGAATCAGCTTTCCATCCAAAGGTTTTTAACTCAACATTTTTTCCTCTGTATGAACCTGGAAAGAATGAACGCGAATCTACTGAACGTTCTTATTGCCAAGATGGATTAGTGTACAATTCTAATGGAGGCAAAATAGTTTTGTGCCAGGTAGGTGGTGGTATTTCTAGAGTTGGAAAAGGACAAGTTGTAAAGAATTCCGGAGGCGTTAGCATGATTATCATCAATGAGAAGGGAGATGGTATCACTACATCTGCCAGTGCTCATGTCCTTCCTGCCCTGGATATTACTTATGCAAATGGAATGGAAGTTCTTGCCTATATGAATTCAACAAAGAAACCTGTTGCTCGGATTACATTCCAAGGAACGATAATAGGTGATAAAAATGCTCCTGTTGTTGCTGGATTTTCTTCTCGCGGACCAAACTTAGCTAGTCCTGGAGTCTTGAAACCGGACATTATTGGTCCTGGTGTAAACATTCTTGCTGCTTGGCCTACCTCCATGGAGAATAACACAAACACAAAATCTACCTTCAATATCATTTCTGGCACGTCCATGTCTTGTCCTCATCTGAGTGGAGTAGCTGCATTGCTAAAAAGCGCACATCCCACTTGGTCTCCTGCAGCTATCAAGTCAGCCATCATGACAACTGCTGACACAGTAAACCTCGCCAACAAGCCCATCTTAGATGAAAGGCTTCTTCCTGCAAATATCTTTGCGGTTGGTGCAGGACATCTCAATCCGTCAAGAGCAAATGATCCAGGACTAATATATGATACCCCATTCAAGAGCTACTTACCATATTTGTGTGGTTTGAATTACACAAATCAAGAGATTCAAAGACTTCTACAAACGCAAGGTGAACTGCTCGGAAGTGAAAAGTATTCCTGAAGCACAACTAAATTATCCTTCATTTTCCATCACACTCAGAGCAAATTCTCAAACATATACTAGAACAGTGATTAACGTCGAAGAGGCTAAATCATCTTACAGTGTGGAGATAGTTTCACCACCAGGAGTTTCTGTGATTGTTAAGCCCTCTACTCTGAAATTCTCCAAGTTGAACCAGAAGTTGACATATCGAGTGACCTTTTCAAGAACGGAGAATAGTTCAACCAGTGGTACAGTTCAAGGATTCTTGAAATGGTCTAGTAATAGGCACTCTGTAAGAAGTCCAATTGCAGTTGTGCTAGTCTAGTGAAACTACAAGATTTAGTTTTTTGTTTCATTTACTTTTAGTAATTTGATCCTTCTACAATAAGCATGTATTAGTTGTTCCAATTTCTTCAAATGATCCATTGATATCAAATGAATCTGCTTCTTTTGTTTCCCTACTGTAACTTTTTCTTTACAATGTCAGTGTATGTAACAGCCATATGCTTTCCCTTGTTCTTGATTTTGTATATAGTATAACAACATTAGTATGGGAACTTTAACTTCTTTGTACATGTAAAGTATGGATGTTGCCTTAGCCCTCTGTTTGATGTTGGACTTATTTTAGTGTCTAATAGTAATGATACATTGTTCTTCGTTTGAGCTAGCACTCGCTATGGTCGTTGGAAAGAAAGAATCGTATGAGCTCTCTAAATCCATCATGAGTACTTTCTGCATTCATTCTACATTTTGGATTCAAACAATGAATGTAGGCTTATTACATTGAACAAATCATGACTTTTTAAAACAAAACGAGACTAGAAATCAAACATTGCAGTTTCTTATAGAACGATTGCAATTGGACTTCTTCCAGAGTGCCTATTACTAGTCCATTTCAAGAATCCTTGAACTACACCACTAGTTGAACTATTGTCTGTTCTTGAAAAAGTTACTCGATATGTCTTTTTCTGGTTCATCTTCGAGAACTTCAGAGTAGAGGGCTTAACAGACACGGAAACTCCTTGTGGTGAAACTATTTCCACAATGTAAGATGATTTAGCCTCCCCAACATTAGTCACTGTTCTTGTATATGTTTGAGGATTTTCTCTGAGTGTGATGGAAAATGAAGGATAGTTTAGTTGTGCTTCAGGAATGCTTTTCACTTCCGAGCAATCCACCTTATGTTGTAGAAGGTTTCCAACCTCTCGATTTGTGTAATTCAAACCGCATAAATAAGGTACATAGTCCTTGACTGGGGTATCATAAATTAATCCTGGATCATTTGCTCTTTCTGGATTGACATGTCCTGCACCAACCGCGAAGATGCTAGCAGGAAGAAGTGTCTCATCTAATATGGGACCGTTGGCAAGATTGGTTGTATCAGCGGTTGTCATGATTGCTGATTTTATAGCTGCAGGAGACCAAGTGGGATGAGCGCTTTTTAGCAATGCTGCCACGCCACTGAGGTGAGGACAAGACATGGAAGTTCCCGAAATAATGTTGAAAGTAGATTTTGTGTTGGTGTTATTCTCCATGGAGGTAGGCCAAGCAGCAAGAATGTTTACACCAGGACCGATAATATCAGGCTTTAAGATTCCGCGACTAGCTATGCTTGGCCCTCTGGAAGAAAATGCAGCAACAGCCGGAGCATTTTGATCACCGAGTATAGTTCCTTGGAATGTAATCCGAGCAACAGGTTTCTTCGTTGAATTCATATATTCAATGATTTTCATTCCGTCTGCATAAGTTACATCCATTGCTGGAAGGACGTGAGCGGTAGCTGATGTAGTGAAACCATCTTCAGCCCCGTTTATTAGAATCATGCCAACACCTCCAGCATCCTTAACAGTTTGTCCTTTTTCAATTCTCGAATAATCGCCTCCTGTCATACACAATACTATCTTTCCTTTAACATCACGGTCACTCAACGTACCTGATCCGCAATAAGATCTGCGAAACTCACTAGCATTTAGTGTAGGAACAAACAAAGGGAAGAATTTTGTATTAACAGCCTTTGGATGAAAGGCTGATTCACCTTCAAACATTTTTTTGTTTCCTAGCTGAACTGTTGCCTTAATTTTCCTGTCAAGAGTGCTCGCGCCTACTGTGAGAATCCACGGGGCTTCGTTTGATACAGAACTTTTAGATGGACCAGTATTACCTGCAGAGCAACTCACAAGAATGCCTCTTTCAGTTGCGCTATATGCACCGAGAGCAATAGGATCACTATGGAAGGGACTAGTATATCCACCAAGGGAAAGCGATATGATATCAACGCCATCATCAATAGCTGCATCCATTGCAGCTAAAACATTACTTACAATGCAACCAAAAGAGTCACAGGCCTTATAAATAGCCAAGTGAGCAAGAGGGGCAACACCAACAGCAGTGCCATTAGCATTTCCATACACATTAGCACCTCTCACAAAACCACCAGCAGCAGTGCTGGCGGTGTGAGTACCGTGCCCATCATCATCTATTGGTAAACCATTTTCTTTTGGGAAAGTCCTCGCACCAATGATCTTGTTGTTACACTTTGTAGTGAAGTTCAATTCACACTTACCCTTCCATTTAGCAGGCGGAGGAGGCATTCCTTCGTCGCTAAATGAAGGATGGTCAGGTGTGATCCCGGTGTCTAAGACACCGATGATCACACTTTTCCCATAGTTAGAATTCTTCCACAAGCCAATGTTCTGCTTCAATCCAAGAAAACTCGGAGTACGCGTAGTGTGCAAAGACAATATCCTCTCCGGCCACGCATTTACAAAGCCTGATTTTTTCTTCATTTCTTTCACTTGCTCTGCTGATAATCTAGCAGCAAAGCCTTTCATCACATTGCGATATGAATATACTAAACGCGGCCCCTCCTCTTCATTCGAGATTGTCTTTGGCAAAAAAGAATTGTACCAACTTTCTAAGTCCATTGACATTGATTGAGTTGAAATTTGATTTTCTGGAGATTCAACTTGAACTATATAAGTATCTAAATTGCGCTGCATACTTGGCCATGATAAACAACAAACTATGAACAAAACAAGAAGGATATTCAACAACTTCATGGCTACAAACAAATTGGCTAAAAGAAAACAAAATACATGAACTAAATAATGTATAGTTGATGATTTTACATTCTTTGAAGTACTACAATATATAATGCTAAGGCTTCTTGAATTGAAACTTAAAATATTTAGATCTTTTCCTTTATTGATAAAGATTTAGGTGGCACATGATTAAAGTTATCCCTGTCATACTACCAATAATTTAAGTGCAAGGCTTCTTGTATGGAAACTTAAATTCTAAAAATTTTTCTCGAAAATGCATAAGTACCCCTTGAACTATGCTCGAAATCTCAGAGGCACATTTATATTATATTAAGGTCCTATTACTTCTAAACTTGTTTTATAAATAATATTATCCCTTTTCAGCTTACGTGGTACTATCTTGTGGGTCAAGCACGTGTTGACAATTTTTTCAATTGTAGTGTTTACGTAGGCTGAAAAGAAGTAGAAAATTATTTAAAAAGTAAGTTCAAGGAGGTAATAGGACCTTAATAAAGTAAAAGTGTGTCTCTAAAATTTCAGACATAGGTTGGGAGGTACTTGTACATTTTCCCTAAGAAAAAATGTTTTTTTTTATGGAAAAAATACATACTAATGTTTTCTCGCGGGACTCACTAGCTAAAACGAGCAAAAAGTTTGATAACAAGTGATGAACTCATAAAGTTTAAATCTTGGTTACACGTATCGTATTACAAAGAAAACTTTAACTTCTTTTTTTTTCCACATGCACCATGTGGATGTTTGCTTTAGTATCTGACAATGTATTTTAATTTATCCTATATCCTACCTAAAATACTCATCTCTATAATTTTTAATTGGACAAAATGATAAAAGTTTATATCTAATAAATAATTAGTAAGAATCTTGGTAGGGTCAATATCATATTACATATTGTAGGATTAGGATTTGTTTGAGCGGGAATTCAAGAACAAAAAAGTTGTTTAAATTTTGAAAAAAAAAGGCAGGTTGAGATCAGTCCAAATGTGACAGGGTAGAGATCAACAAAATCGTCCTTTTTGTCCTTTTTTGTCAACAAATACAAAATGTCATCGAACTTTTAGATAAAGCTCACTTATGCCATCAATTAAAAGATTGGCTCATCTATGTCATTATAGTTAAAGAAAAGACTCAATCGTGCCATTATTTTTTAACAATGGTTTTGCAAAATCATTTTTCACACGTGGCCACTTATAATTCGGCCACGCCATCAATTTTTTAATTAAGAACTTAAAATTCTGAATAAAAATTGAATTTTTTTTTTTGATTTTTTTATCAAAAAAATTGATGACGTGGCCGAATTATAATTTACCACATGTGAAAAATGGTTTTGCGAAACTACCGTTAGAAAATAATAGCATGAATGAGTCTTTTCTTTAACGGTAATGACATAAATAAGTTAAACTTTTAACTGATGACAAATAGCAAACCATTTTTTGGGTGATCCGGATTCCGACGTCAAAAATGCCAAATTTTTTCGTGGACGTCCGTCAAGACCTTGTCTATGCATCCGGTTGGCCATCACAGCCCGTCGGACCCATTTGGAAGTTCAAACGAGCCCCGAAGCATGCATACCCCTCATTTCGACAATTTTCGTGTGCTATAGCAAACCATTTTTTGGGTGA
>NC_028644.1:2384267-2427404 GCF_001406875.1 Solanum pennellii | reverse complement strand
GTCAAGACCTTGTCTTTGCATCCGGTTGGCCATCACGGCCCGTCCGACCCATTTGGAAGGTCATAAGTCTTTTCTAAAAGTTTAATGACATATTTGAGTCTTTTCCAAAAAAAAATCACTTTTCAAAAAGGAGCTTTAGTTGAAAATGGTGAAACCAATCTAGCAAATTGGAATTTTGCCTATTGAGATGTTAGAGGATAAAATAAAGATGAAAACCTAATAGATTAGTGTGAACATGTTGTTGTGTGAAGAAACTGGCTAACTTGGGCCTTACTTGGTTATTGTTGGGCTGTGTTTCTAGTGGATTTTTATTGAACAACTTTCATATACAACAAACATAAGGGGAACTTTCATATTTAGTCACTTCAAAATAATTTAATTACTCTCAATAATTATGTTTGATAATTAGAATTCGTAGCTACATGTTATATGGAGGAGAGAGGCGTGCGAAACTGGGAGAGAGAGGAGAGATGCGAGAGAGAGGAGGAAAACAGTGGGAGAAAGGTGAATTGTATATGTATATCGGTTAGATAATTGTATATTATACATAAGTATTTGTATATATGGTAAGAGAGAGTGGGAGAGGGAGGAGAGAGGCGGACAAGATAGGAAAAGGGGGGAGAGAGGCGAGCGAAATTGGGAGAGGAGGAGAGAGGCGAGCGAGATTGGGAGAGGGAGGAGAGACGTGAGTGAGAGAGGGCAGAGAGTGGGAGAGCGGTGAATTGTATATGTATATAATTGTATATTATACATATACATTTGTATATAGGGAAAACGAGATTGGAAGAGGGAGGAGAGAGGCGAGCGAAATTGGGGGAGGAAGGAGAGAGGCGAGTGAGAGAGGGGAGAGAGGTGAATTATATATGTACATAGGTTAAATAATTGTATGTTATACATATTATTTGTATATTCTGGCGAATTATACATATACAAACGTGACTGATTATACAAACTTCAAGTCAGCTCACGTAATAATGTAGGAAAAATTATATAAATTAATACATTTTAAAAAATAATTACTGATTTTAGCGATACGTTTTGTTTTAAACCATTTATAGCAATATGATGATAAATCTGTAATATATATTAAAAGTGAATTATGTATGCAATATATTTGAATTATAATTATTTTTGAAATATAGTATGTTTGTTTGCTAAAAAAATTGTCATATTGTATTATAATTGTATTAAAATGTTTGATAAATGCATTATGCATCATTAAAACTTGTACTATATGTGAATGATAAATTGTTCTTTGTAATATGTATTAAACTTGTATTATAAATGAATTAAAAGTGGTCAAGTGAAAAAAAAATGTTATTGTTATAAATGGTAAATATTTTTTTATTATAGTATATTTATGTAAGTTTCCCATTAATGTATAATGTTAGTTGGAGTGGTAATTATAACAAACTATAACTATAATGAGTAATTAAATATATAACTTTGCTTTGTTGTGTAATTTTCCCATAGGGGATCGAAATTCTAGGTCCGCCTACATGGCGCCATCACAAATCAGGATTTCCTTTTAATTTATTTATTTTCAAAACTTGTCTTTTCCTCTCATGAAAAGTTTTGATTTTTATGAAAAACTTGCGACTTTTATGAAAGATTATGACGTTTATGAAAGGTTCTGATCTTTTTGAAGGAATGTGACTTTTTCGAAGAGTTGTGACATTTCCGATAAGGCATAATAAGAATTTGTTCATACTACCCTTTGTTGTCTATAAATAAAGGGATTTCCTCTAATTTTAAAACAACGAAAATTCTGAAGTTCTTCTTCGTCTTCAACACAATAAATATTTGTGTACTTTGCTCCTATTGAGTGGCTTACTGACACTATTGTTTTTGTATTAATACGCTGGTGAATACAATCGTTTCATCCGAAGAGGATCTAATTCTTTAAACCTTAGGTATATTAGAGGAGAATAATTTTCTTAAGGGGACAATGTGCATTCAGTGGACTCGATTCTTTCCTTTCTATTTCATTCTATTTTTATATATCCTGATATTTTTTTACAATCATTAATTTATGCTTATGATATTAATTGTTGTTTTGGGGTACATGTTTTGAACTTTGTTGTTTATGTTTCTACAAAGTTATTGTCTCTAGTTATATTCAACATACACATATATAGTAGGTATATTCATTGTGCAGAAAATAATTATTGTGCTTTGTTCCAAGAATTCATATTTTGATATTCTATATAAAATTCTATAACTTAAAACTGTTATATTACATATTATCTATTTTTACATAAAGATGAAGTTTCTCACTTAACAATTGAAGAAGTTCATTATGCAAGTTGAAAAGTTATAATTGTTTTCATGCTTAAGCGTAATTTCTTTTTTTTTTTGAAGTTGTTAACAATTTTTTGATTTTTTCCCGAAGACATATACCACAACTGTATAATCTATGCAACTTAAATATGTTCCTTTTCTTACGAAATGTCTTTGTATATAAATCCTAATTTTCTTCTTTATTTTCATTTTAATGTTGATTAAGGAACAAATTATTTATTATTTTCTGAATAATTCATTCAATAGATGTTCTTGAGTTATGTGATAATGACAAACATCAAATTCATGTTGAATATTGCTAATATATTTAAGAACCTATTTTTTCATTATTTTTAATGTAGTGCTTCCTCGTTTAATGGGATTAACGCGGTGTGAAATCGTATTAGTTGTAGATCAAATTATTCCCTGTGCTAAATGGTATTAGTTGTAGATCAAATTCAAACATGCTTTTACTTGTTCTTATTTTGATTGAGTTACCCTCATTGGCTAAGGCTGAGGGGTGGGGCACAGACAAGCCTCGCCTCTTGAGCTAGCTTTCGTGGTTGAGTTATGCCCAAGATCCATTTCATATATAATATGTCATCAGAGTAGGACCCATCTCAATTCTTGTTTACTGATGATGGCCCCCATAGGGGTAAGGTTGGTGGTTGTATCAGAGACGAACCCATCCGAATCCTTTGTTTCACCAATGTTGGGCCCCATTTATATTGTTCAAGCACCAGTTGGCAGGCCTAGGCATGTGGGGGGTGTTGAGTCCCCCTCGTCGGCTGAGGGGTGGGGCCACGGGGACTTGGTTTTCTTATATGACTTGAGCAATTCTCACCTCCTGAGCTAGCTTTTGGGTTGAGCTAGACTCAAAATCCATTTTATAACCGTTTCTGTGCAAATTCAGCTTGTTGTTGGACGGGAGATCTTATCTCAGCGACCTACTCCACAAGGCATAATTGTTTTAGCACTGTATGTTTGATAGAAATCAAGTGATCAGAACCTGAAACTTGCAAGTACAGCGGATAGTTGTAAATGTAATCGGTCTGTCCAATTCCATTTTCCATTGTGGCTGAGCCTGAACTAGCTCGAGCTTCAATAATTCTGTTTTTTTCCGCTTGACTTGTGATAAACCCCCTCAACCGCAGCATTATTTCTCCTATACGCGAAAGTTTGATAATGTAAAGTGAAAGAAGAGAATAGAAAAAATAGTAGCTCTCTCTGAAATGAAAGTAACACAAGAATAATAGAATATAATGAGTACTTTCTGCATTCATTCTACATTTTGGATTCAAACAATGAATGCAGGCTTATTACATGGATCAAATCATTTTTAAAAACGAAACGAGTCTAGATATCCATTGCAATTTCTAGTAGCACAACTGCAATTGGACTTCTTACAGAGTGCCTATTACTAGTCCATTTCAAGAATCCATGAACTATACCATTGGTTGAACTATTGGCTGTTTTTAAAAAAGTTACTTGATATGTTTTTTTCTGGTTCATCTTCGAGAACTTTAGAGTAGAGGGCGTAACAGTCACAGAAACTCCTTGTGGTGAAACTATTTCCACAATGTAAGATGATTTAGCCTCCCCGACTTTAGTCACTGTTCTTGTATATGTTTGAGGATTTTCTCTGAGCATGATGGAAAATGAAGGATAATTTAGTTGTGCTTCAGGAATACTTTTCACTTCCGAGCAATCCACCTTATGTTGTAGAAGGTTTCCAACCTGTCGGTTTGTGTAATTCAAACCACACAAATAGCGTAAGTAGTCCTTGAAAGGGGTATCATAAATTAGTCCCGGATCATTTGCTCTGGATGGATTGACATGTCCTGCACCGATGGCATAAATGTTAGCAGGAAGGAGCGTTTCATCTATGATGGGATTGTTGGCGAGGTTTACTGTATAAGCAGTTGTCATGATTGCGGATTTAATAGCTGCAGGAGACCAAGTGGGGTGAGCGCTTTTTAGCAATGCTGCTACTCCACTGAGGTGAGGACAAGACATGGAGGTACCCGAAATAATATTGAAGGTAGATTTCGTGTTTGTGTTGTTCTCCATGGAGGTAGGCCAAGCAGCAAGAATATTAACACCAGGACCAATAATGTCAGGTTTTAAGATTCCGCGAGTAGCTATGCTTGGCCCTCTAGAAGAAAATCCAGCAACAACCGGAGCATTTTTATCTCCGAGTATAGTTCCATGGAATGCAATCCGAGCAACATGTTTCTTCGTTGAATTCACATAGTCGATGATTTTCATTCCATCTTCATAAGTTACATCCATTGCTGGAAGGACATGAGCGTCAGCTGATGTAGTGAAACCGTCTTCAAAGTTATTTATCAGAATCATGCCAACACCTCCAGCATCCTTAACAGATTGTCCTTTTGAAATCCTCGTATAACCGCCACCTATCAAACACAAGACTATTTTGCCTTTAACAGCAAGGTCAGTCAACATACCTGGTCCGCAATAAGAGCTGTCAGAGTCAATAGCAGTTAGTGATGGATCAAACAAAGGGAAGAATTTTGTACTGAAAAACTTTGAGTGAAAAGCCGATTCGCCTTCAAACACTTTTTTGTTTCCTAGCTCAACTGTTGCCTTAAATTTCCTGTCAAGACTGCTCGCGCCTACTGTGAGAATCCACGGGGCTTCATTTGCAACAGTATGTTCGGATGGACCACTATTACCAGCAGAGCAACTTACAAAAATACCTCTTTGTGTTGCACTATACGCACCGAGTGCAATAGAATCACTATGGAAGGGACTAGTACTCGAACCAAGAGACAGCGATAGGATATCAACTCCGTCATCAATAGCTACATCCATAGCAGCTAGAATCCCACTGTCAGAGCAACCAAACGAATCACAAACCTTATAAATGGCTAGGTGAGCAAGAGGGGCAACACCAACAGCAGTGCCATTAGCATTTCCATACACATTTGCACCTTTCACAAAACCGCCAGCAGCAATGCTGGCGGTGTGTGTACCATGTCCATCATCATCTATTGGCGAACCATTTTCCTTTGGGAATGTCCGTGCTCCAATGAGCTTGTTGTTACACTTAGTAGTGAAGTTCGATTCACATTTTCCCTTCCATTTAGCAGGCGGAGGAGGCATTCCTTTGTCGCTAAATGAAGGATGGTCTGGAAAAATCCCAGAGTCCAACACTCCGATGATCACGCCTTTCCCATAGTTGGAATCCCTCCACAAGCCAATGTTCTGCTTCAATCCAAGAAAACTCGGAGTACGTGTAGTGTGCAAAGACAATATCTTCTCCGGCCACGCATTCACAAAGCCTGATTTCTTCTCCATTTCTTTCACTTGCTCTGCTGATAATCTTGCAGCAAAGCCTTTCATCACATTGTGATATGAGTATATCAAACGCGGCACCTCTTCACTCGAGCTCGTGCTTTCTATACTCTTTGGCAAAAAAGAATTGTACCAACTTTCTAAATCCATTGACATTGATTGAGTTGAAACTTGGCTTTCTGGAGATTCAACTTGAACTATATAAGTCTCTAAATCGCTTTGCATACTAGGCCATGACAAACAACTAACAATGAACAAAACAAGAAGGATATTCAACAACTTCATGGCTACAAATTAGCTAAAAGAACTCTAAATACATGAACTAATTATATATCCATGGAAGAAAATTTGATGATTTTTCCTTCTTTGAAGTACTAACATGTATAGTGCTCTAGTCCTATAGTTTTGATTGGTCATCTAGATCAAGATTTAGAATTGTTTAAACAATAGATACCCTCATGTTACTTAATGTATTATATTATGTGTGGGAGAAAGTGAAGTATCATGTGATAGAAATTAAAAGACTAAAGTTGAAAGGAACAATTAAATAAGAACATAAAACATAAAATAGTTTTAGTTGAAACTCCTTCCTAAGAAAAGCTACCTCTATTTTCTCAACTCGAATCAAAGACTTCTGATTAAAAACACAATGATCACCCTTCTTTGTTGGTAATATAAGAATCGTTATACGAGTATTACTCTTTACGAGCTCTTTTTATTATATGTGTATTCTTATTCCACATTCTATCAGACATAAAATAAAACTTAAATTTCCCAATTGGCTGTAAGAATTCTAATTTCATACAAAAAAAAATGTAGCTTTTTGCTGAGAAAAAAAAAAACTTGAATGCTAGGCTACTTGCAAGCCATGCTTTTTCCTTTTTCTTTGTTTAGTGCATATTATATTAGGGGCAGAGCTACTGTATTAGGTAAGTTTTTGATCGAACTCACTATCTTTTGCTTAGATACCGTAGTTATATTAGGAAATTCATCAGATACGTATAAATATTTACTCGCGAATTCACTAACTAAAATGAGCAAAAAATTTAGTGATGAGTTCTGAATTCATAAACTTTAAATCTTGATTCTGCGTTTATATTATTACACCACCTAATGATGGGAACTTTAACTACTTTTTTTCCCCACATGTACCATGTGGATGTTGCTTTATTTCTTGTTTGGTGTTGGATTTAGTATCTGGCTTTTTTTTATTTATCCTATTTCCAACTTAAAATACTCATATCCTTATAATATTTAATTGTATAACATGTTAAATTTACATTTAATGATAAATTACATCTTTCAATAATCTTGGCAGGGTCAATATCATATTATTTAAGTAGACCACTATGACTCTTGATGAGTATTTTATATTTTCTTTGATTCCTTCTTTTAGGTATTGGATGTTGAAATTCTCTAGACACCATGAATTGTGGTGGGATGGATAGTTTTTATTCTTTCGCCTTTAATCAAATATCTCGAATTTAAACTTCGAGAACAGAAAAATGATAGGGAGCGCTTCCTCTTTTAATGGTCTTATCAAAGGCGAAGCCACTTTGTACGAAAGGGTTCATTCGAACCCCATTCGGAAAAAAATATATTATTTATACATGGTTAAAATATTATTATATGTATATATAGCAGATATTGAATCTCCTTCGGCTATTTCAGGTGTCTATCTCTACATATTAAGAATCCCCTTATTGAAAATCCTGACTCCGCCTCTGGGCCTTACGCAAGCGAATCCGAAAGCCTTAAAAGGGAACACCAAACACCAATAATAGTTATGCTTTATTCCTTTATTATTTTTAGATAAAGTTAGTCACTTTGTCAGGCAAAAATAAAAAGATAAAAAGTAATTAGTAGCACTAATATATTAAGGACCCATCCAATTAGCAGCCATTCTTTTCCCATTTATGTTCATATTTTATATTATAATAATAACAATATCTAAAGTTGACAACTTTGACTTCTTTGTATCGACAAGTTCAGTTAAATAATATATTTATATCACAAAATATGTTAAATAAATAAATATTAAATTTAGAATTTTATTATCGCCTTTAGATATCATTCTAAATTTTAGAAACATAAAATAAAATCCCAATTCCGCCTTTGTTTGTAAATTTGATATTTTTGGTCAATTATTTGATATTGGATTTATTATAATATAGTACTATTATTGATAACCCTATTTAATACATTTAATGATCAATTCTAACATGTTTAAATAATCAAATTTCCATTGCATCTTCCAAGTATCTTCACAAGGGTCAACATACTTTACCTTAATTTAGGGTTCTCTTGGTGTTTTTATTTGTGATTTTCGAAAATGATCAACTCGTTTTTAGTAAGAATATTTTATTTTGAAAGTAAATGTCTTAATAAGAGAGTTTTCAGTTTTGTATTTTTGAACGTAAAGATGAGTACTAGTGATAATATATACCTTTGAAATTTAAAATGCTTGTATATCAAATGAATTTCTTAACAAAAGTATATTGCTTCATCCGAAGCTATTGAATCAGGTCAAACTCGTATATAAATTTCTACACTCACTCTTATTTTTTAAATGTAAATCTAATTAATTAGTTGAACTCTAAATTAGGCAGCGCGAAAGAAAAAATAAAAAATGGAGAGTATTTTTTAGACTCCTACTTTTAAAATTTGTGAGATGAAATATAAATAAAAAAGCTAGGAGCATGAAAACTATTCAGTTGATAATTGATTGATCTTGTCTATGTGATTATGACTTGACAAATAATTAACAAGTTGCTTGTATTTACGTGAAACACAAGATGATTTTTATTTTATTTTTAGTTTGTTAGAAAAATTATATTTTTTTATAATCTTTTAATTTTAATTTTTTATGTAACACGTTTAAAATAATAAAATTAAATGATATTTTTTTATATTTATCATATATCTTTAAGATAAAATTATAAATTTATTTTTTATACATTTTCTTAAACTTTATATCAAATCAAGACTAAACAAACAAATAATGCTAAAAAGTATTAATAAAACTATATATGAAGATTAGAAATACTATGAATTATTGCAAAACTAATTAACAAGACACTATATGGATGTTTTAACATAATAATTGGATGGAAATAAGATGTGCCCTAAGCTAACACCAAAGAGCAGCAAATGATCCTTAAAAATAGAGTCGGATCTAAAATTTTAAATTTATAAATTATAAATTTTTTTAAAAAAAGAAAAATAGCTTACTATGTTCTAAAAGAAGTACTAGTTATATTTAGTTAATTAATTCTTAACATATACACATGATATTAACTAAAATTAATAAATTTCATTAAACTCTGTAGCTAAAATTCTAGTTTCTCTTCTCAGTTCAAGAGAGGTGGGACATGGACTGACTTTTGTTTTATTTTTGTTACATCACATTTTTTTTAAAATAAGTGATACAATTTTATATGTGAAAATATTGTAATTTTTAAATTTTCACTTTACTTTTAATGATATATTTTTATGGCCTAAAAATGTTATGACATGGTAATAATTTCAAGTTAAAAGACCATTTATTTTTTAAATTGTATGTCAAGTTAAATGTGTGTATGTAAGAAATAGAAATAAGTAGTAGGGTTCTAGTACTAAAAGTAGAAATAAGTCTAATATATAGGTTTATCAGATGATTATTTTTCTAAAAATATATCGTAAATATTTTTTTTCAAGAAAAGAAATTCAATTGTCTATGAGCGAAGGTCCGACCTGTGTCCACGACTCAAAAGCGAAGCCAGAATTTAAACTTTATGAGTCTGAGATTTTAGGATAATAATTTTAAATGCTGATAATAATTTTGGAATTTAATATATATACTTATTTAGTAGAATCGTTGAGTCGATGATCTATATGAAATTTACTTATTTAGTAGAATCATTGAGTCGAGGATCTATAGGAAATAACCATAAGGATAAGGTTTATTTACGCTCTTCCCTTTTCGAGTTTGGAATTACATTGTTGATATTTAGTAGAAATGTTAACACAGAGAATTTTAGCTGAAGATGTAACCCTAGGGGCGGATAGACTTTTAGTCGTGGGCTCATTTGAAATCATAACTTTTTGATATGGTATAGATATATATGTAAAAAAATTTATTAAAATATCAAAAGATTGAACGATGCAAGAGAGTTAAATCCATTAAATTTATATCTTGGATCCGTCTCGATCTCTTATTGTTTCCCTTCATATATGTTGTGTAAATAATTCACCTTTTAACATTAAGAATTCATCCAACAAAAGGACTCTGTTTATAGAACAATTACTCAGAAAGATGAGCACAGGAAACAAAGAGATGAAATGAAAGAGACAAGAGAACAACCAATGAAGGTCGTGGTGGAGTGAGAAGTACTCCTTTATTCATAACTATAGGTTTCGGGTTCGGACTTTGAGTATGGAAGTGACTGGACACAAGTTGGGAAACAAACTAATAGAGAGAAGAGAAAAGAAAATTTAAACGAAAATGATTCCCCGAAAAAATGACATGTTCTCTTTTTATGGTCTGCTTTAACATGGTATTAGAGCAAAACACATCTCAATTCATTGTTTCGGATGTTGGGCCTTTTGGAACCACTAACATAGGCTTGTTATACATTGTTCCAATTACTAAAATGAGAAGAAAATAAAACTAGAAACCAATTGTAGGCTGTAGCACAACTGCAATTGGGCTTCTTACTGAGTACTTCTTACTACTCCATTTCATGAATCCTTGAGCAATGCCACTGTTTGGGCTATTATCTCTTTTCGTAAATGTCACTTGGTATTTCAACTTCTGGTCCAACTGGGAGAATTCCAGAGTAGAGGGATTAACAATCACAGAGACTCCGGGTGGGGAAGCTATTTCCACACTGTAAGATGATTTAGCTTCCCCGACGTTAGTCACTGTTCTCGTACAAGTCTGAGAAATTTCTCCGAGTGCGATGGAGAATGAAGGATAATTTAATTGTGCTTCAGGAATGCTTTTCACTTCCTTACATTCCACTTTGCGTTGCAGGAGATTTCCAACCTGTCGATTTGTGTAATTCAAACCGCAGAGGTAAGGCAGGTAGTCCTTAAATTCGGTGTCGTAGATTAGTCCTGGATCATTAGCTCTCGATGGATTGACATGTCCTGCACCGATCGCGAAGATGTTAGCTGGGAGGAGCCTCTCATCTAAGATGGGATCATTGGCAAGGTTCACCGTGTTAGCGGTTGTCATGATTGCTGATTTGATAGCTGCAGGGGACCAAGCCGGGTGTGTGCTTTTCAGCAATGCTGCTACTCCACTGAGGTGTGGACAAGACATGGAAGTGCTCGATATAATGTTGAAGGTAGACTTTGTGTTTGTTTTGTTGTCAATGGAGGTAGGCCAAGCAGCAAGAATGTTAAGACCGGGACCAATTATATCAGGCTTCAAGATTCCAGGACTAGCTATACTTGGTCCCCTAGAAGAAAATGCAGTAACAACCGGAGCATGTTTATCCCCAATTATTGTTCCTTGAAATGCGATTCTTGCAATTGGTTTTGACGTTGAGTTCATGTAGTCAAGAATTTCCATTCCATCTTTGTAGGTAATATACAGAGCCGGAAGGACGTGAGCATCGGCAGGTATAGTGAAACCATCATCAGCGGTACTAATGATAATCATGCCAACACCTCCGGCATCTTTTACAGTTTTTCCTTTTACTATCCTGGGAATACCACCACCTGCCTTGCACACAACAATTTTGCCTTTAATTTCAGGGTCACTCAGAGTATCTGGTCCACAATAAGGTCTTTCAAAGTCAGTTGCATTCAGTGAAGGATCAAACAAAGGTGAAAATGTTGAATTGTGATCCTTTGGACTAAAAGTTGTTTCGCCCTCGAATAATTGTTGGTTTCCGAGCTTAACAGTGGCCTTGAGTTTCCTGTCAATAGTGCTTGCACCTACTGTCAGAATCCATGGAGCTTCATTTGATAAGGTGCTATCATATGGACCACTATTACTGGCAGAGCAACTTACAAGAATACCTCTTTGTGCTGCACTATAGGCACCGAGTGCAGTCGGATCATTATAGAATGGGATGCTGCTACCACCAAGGGAAAGGGACAGGATATCTACTCCATCATCAATAGTTGCATCCATGGCAGCTAGAATGTCACTGTCTGCGCAACCAGATGAATCGCAGACCTTATAAATGGCCAGGTGAGCAAGAGGGGCAATCCCAACCGCGGTGCCTTCAGCGTTCCCATACACATTTGCACCTTTCACAAAACTTCCTGCAGATGTGCTGGCCGTATGTGTACCATGTCCATCCTCATCAATTGGTGAATCACTGCTTATTGGGAATGTCCTCGCACCAATGAGCTTGTTGTTGCACTTTGTTGTGAAGTTCGATTCACACTTACCCTTCCATTTAGCAGGCGGAGGAGCCATTCCTTCATCGCTAAATGAAGGATGGTCAGGTGAAATCCTGGTGTCTAAAACACCAATGATCACGCCTTTACCATAGTTGGAATCCCTCCACAAGCCAACGTTCTGTTGCAATCCAAGAAAACTCGGAGTATGTGTAGTATGCAAAGACAATATCCTCTGAGGCCACGCAGATATAAATCCTGATTTCTTCTCCATTTCCTTCACCTGCTCAGCTGATAATCTTGCTGCAAAGCCTTTCATCACATTCCGATATGAATATATCAACCATGACTTTTCATCTGAGCCAGCGGTAGCTATGGTCTTTGGCAAGAAAGACTTGTACCAGCTCTCCAAATCCACTCTTGACGATTGAGTAGAAATTTGGCTTTCTGGAGATTCAACTTGAACTATGTACGTCTCCAAATCGCTCTGCATACTATGCCATGAAAGACAAGCAAGTGTAGCAAAAATAACAAAAAATATTTTCATTGTTGCAAATGTGTTGGGAGAAAGGAACTATGAACTAGTGATGTACACATAGGAAAGTGGAGTTTGATTTTTTTGCTTCTGTGTACTACTATTATATATAGTGTAGTTTGGTCCTGCAGTGGATGATTGTTGAATTGTTTAGTCAAAAGCACTCCTTTTGATATTCTTTCCTAGTAATGGTTGTCCCAATCTTCTTTTCAATTAAAATGTATAACTGTTAAAGAATGATAAAAGTCTCACATCGGTAGTTAATGAGATGGGTGGACTCCTTATAAGGTTTGGGCAATCCTTCTTCCTTTGAGCTATCTTTTGGAGTGTGAGTTAGGTCTAAGACCTAATTTAATTTCACAGTAACTACCAATTGGGCTATTGACATTTTGACTAAAGATGAGTTTTCCCATTCAGAACTTTTTTTATAAAAAAAAAGAGGTTACTTTGCTTAGACAAACTTTTTCTAGAAGTTATTAACACCTTTTTCTTGTTAAAACTATCCTTTAACGGATCGACTTCGACTTCCATGATATAACACTAATAGTCCTCCATATTTGCAAAATTGGTGCACTCTTGGTCCCCAAACAATAGTTTCATGTGAGAGAAGGTGAGATTTGAGAAGAAGAGTGCTCATTTTGTTTAATCCAAACAACATTGCACCTAAACCAAGAACCTACCTTTAACTTTTTGGATAATCTTTGCATTTCCCAAGCATTATATGCTACAAAAAGTAATAACATGAAATCTCATAAGTATTGATAAACAATAAGTTCCAAATCTCAATACATAAAGAGTGAATAAATTAATTATGATATAACAAGACAAGGTCGAACCTAACACATCGGAATGGAGTAGAGATGTATATGTAAATTAGCAACCTAGCATCTATTCTTAACCAATTTCATAGTTGGTATTGTGCTCGTCCGAGTGTGATGAGGCACTTTGCATTCATATGAACAATGACAACTCTTCTATTCGTGTCGTGACTATTCCACTATTTTGTTGTTCTTGTTCTTTTTTGTAGGCTTTGCACCGTTTTATTTGTTAGTTGCAATGTTTTCTACTTCGTTGTACTTGGATTTGCTTCTCTTGAGCTGAGGGTCTTTCAACAACAACCTATCTGCCTCCATAAGCTAGTGGTAAGGTTTGTATACACTTTATATGAAACTTCAACACATGTTCTTGCATTCATTCTCATTTTCTCTTTGTAGAGCTCGCAAGTGTCATGTAGCTAATATAAACTTTGTGAACGTTTGACGTGTAAAATGTTGAAGGACATATATATGTGAAAGAGATTTGACTACAAGCTCATGATGGAACATTTTGATATTGTGAAAATGTAACATGAAAATATGGTGTGAGTACTTTTATCACTTATTATTCAACAGTTTCTATTGAAACCACTAACATAGTTTTGTTATACACTGTTCCAATTACTAAAAACCAATTGTAGGTCGTAGCACAACTGCGATTGGGCTTCTTACAGAGTACTTCTTACTACTCCATTTCAAGAATCCTTGAGCAATACCACTGTTTGTGCTATCATCTCTTCTCGTAAACGTCACTTGGTATTTCAACTTCTGCTCCAACTGGGAGAATTTCAGAGTAGAGGGCTTAACAATCACAGTGACTCCTATTTCCACGTTGTAAGATGAATTAACTTCCCCGACGTTAGTCACTGTTCTAGTATATGTCTGAGAAATGTCTCCGAGTGTGATGGAGAATGATGGATAATTTAGTTGAGCTTCAGGAATGTGTTTCACTTTGTTACAATCCACTTTGTGTTTAACGATGCTTCCCAGCTGTTGATTTGTGTAATTCAAACCGCACAGGTAAGGCTGGTAGTCCTTAAATGGGGTGTCGTAGATTAGTCCTGGATCATTAGCTCTCGATGGGTTGACATGTGCTGCACCAATGGCAAAGATGTCAGCCGGAAGGAGCCTTTCATCTAAGATGGGAACATTGGCGAGGTTAAGTGTGTTAGCGGTTGTCATGAGTGCTGATTTGATAGCTGAAGGGGACCAATTGGGGTGTGAGCTTTTCAGCAATGCTGCAACTCCACTGAGGTGAGGACAAGACATGGAGGTGCCCTGCATAATATTGAAGGCAGATTTTGTGTATTTTTCCTAGTCAACGGAGGTATGCCAGCAGCAAGAATGTTATTACCGGGACCAATTATATCAGGCTTCAAGATACCAGGAGTAGCTAGGCTAGGTCCGCGAGAAGAATATGCAGCAACTACCGGAGCTTCTTTATCTCCGATTATTGTTCCATGGAACATAATTCTTGCAGTTGGTTCTGATGTTGAGTTGATGTATTGATGAATCTCCGTTCCATCATTGAATGTAACATACAGAGCTGGAAGGACGTGAGGATCGGCTAACTTGGTGAAATCATACTCAGGGGTACAAACAAGAATCATGCCAACTCCTCCGGCATCCTTTACAACTTGTCCTTTTCCAATCGTGGAAACATAACCACCGTCCATCCACACAACAATTTTGCCTATAATTTTGGGGTCACTCAGAGTACCTAGTTCACAAAAACGGCTACCTATGTGGGTTGCATTCAGTGAAGGGTCAATCAAAGGGTAAAATGAGGAATCCGGAACCTTAGGACTAAATGCTGATTCACCCTCAAATAGTTTTTGGTTTCCGAGCATAACAGTGGCCTTAAGTTCCCTGTCAATAGTGCTTGTACCTACTGTCAAAATCCACGGAGCTTCGTTTAATAAAGTGCTATGGGATGGACCACCATTACCCGCAGAGCAACTTACAAGAATACCTCTTTTTGCTGCACTGTACGCCCCGAGTGCAATCACATCATAATAGAATGGCCTGCTAGCGCCACCCAGGAAAAGGGACATGATATCTACTCCATCATCAATAGCTTCATCCATGCCAGCTAAAATTTCAGCATCGGGGCAACCAAATAATGGACTGACCTTATACATGGCCAAGTGAGCAAGAGGGGAAATCCCAACCGCAGTGCCTTTAGCGTTCCCATACACATTGGCACCTTTCACAAAACTTCCTGCAGCTGTGCTCGAGGTGTGTGTGCCATGTCCAGCCTCATCTTTTGGTGACTCACTTTTTAGTGGGTAAGTCTTTGCACCAATGAGCTTGTTGCTACACTTTCCAGTGAAATTCGAATCACACTTTCCCTTCCATTTAGCAGGTGGAGGAGGCATTCCTTCGTCACTGAATGAAGGATGGTCAGGGGTAACCCCTGTGTCGAAGACTCCAATGATCACACCTTCTCCATAGTTGTCATCCCTCCACAAGCCAACGTTCTGTTGCAATTTAAGAAAACTCGGACTATGAGTAGTGTGCAAAGACAATATCCTCTGAGGCCACGCAAATATAAACCTGGTTTCTTCTCCATTTCCTTCACTTGCTTCGCTGACAATCTTGCAGCGAAGCCTATTATAACATTATGATACGAATATATCAACTGTGGTTTTTCATCTGAGCCAGCGGTTTCTATGGTCTTTGGCATGAAAGACTTGTACCAGCTCTCCAAATCCATTCTTGATGGCTGAGTGGAAATATAGCTGTCTGGTGATTCGACTTGAACTATGTAAGTCTCCAAATCGCTCTGCATACTAGGACATGAATAGAAAAAATAACAAAAAATATTTTCATTGTTGCAAATGTGTTGAACTAATGATGTACACTTAGTTATGAGATTTTTCTACCCTTAATTAGAATTTAGGAGCACGAGTCGTAGAATGGGGAAAAAATCATGTCAGGAGCGCCGCTCCTTCAAATGTGCAAATTCGAATTTAGTTGGACTCCGATGTGGATATCAAGCACCGAATGAGGAAACAACATATCCACTATAAAAATATATCAGTACTTCTTGGAGTTTATTCAACCATCACGAGTTATAATTCTAATTTGATTTTCTGTACACAAATCTTACAAAATGAGTACTCTAACCACTAGTTGAGTCCCAAACGTATTAACTAATCGAGTTTGTCAACTTACAAAAGAGGCTTGCACTGGAAACATGAAATAGTATCAGCGGTACACTGATTGTAATCGCCCTTCTTTGATAGTCGCATCTCAATGACTTGCCTATAACAACTGACCTGAAAATTCACTGTGGATGACATAATAGCTTTAGTGGAAAGATTAAAAAAAAAAAGAACTCGGGAACAGATGTAAAAATAGCAGCAGCACCTTAGAAACACTTCCTACGGACAATTGATGTACCAGACTTGTCGTACTCGCTCTTCAAAACCCACATCTGATTAAGCACAAAACATGTTTAAGTTAGCAACAACACATGAGTTCAAAATGTAGCTTAAAAAATTGCAAAAGTATATCTAAGAGAAGATATCTGAAGACAGTGATTTTCTTACTCGTTGGATTAACACCCTGCAAATGTATATCTATAGCCCTTACCTATCAAAATGTAGTTGTCTGGTCGCTATACGAAAGAAAAAAGATGTTTAGCTTTTTTGTCTACCTCTTTTACCTATCAAAATTTCTAGTGACATAGGATGGTTGATGATTACAAGAACAAAAAACTTTCGATTAAACATGGTGGCAATTGAGACGTGAATTAAAACACGGTAAGAGCATAAACCAAAAAGCAATGAGAAATATAGAATTATATAACATGAGACAATGGAAGTTGCACTTATTTCCTAAAACTTGTGATCGTTATCCTTTAAAAAATTTAGATTCTCTATGGAGGTTAAATATAATGCTATGTGTTTGATGATGAGCTAGCACGGCATGATTAAAAATGAAAAGAAGTAACAAAAAAGCAAAGTGAAATAAAAAGCTTATGAGGGAAAAGAATAGCTTACATCAGTTGGGGAGCCATTCACTTTAATCATTACATGCATTTCAAATTAATCTTTATGGTGGAGATATGAGCAATATTTGTCCAGTATTCCCCCTTGTTAAATTCTAGTAGTGGTTTGAGCAATGGACATTTGGAAATAGAAAACTTAGAGAGGGAGGAGGGCAGTGCTGATTCTGAAAGCGATTGGAGCTTAGGGCAATCATCTATGTCCAGGTGAGAGAGAGAGGAGGGTAGTGCTGATTTTGAAAGTGATCGGAGATTAGGGCAATCCTCTATGATCAGGTGAGAGAGGGAGGACGGCAGTGCTGATTCAGGTAGTGATTGGAGATTAGGACAATGTAAGATGGTCAGGTGAGACAGGGAGGAGGGCAGTGCTGATTCAGGTAGTGATTGGAGATTCCAGCAATAGGAAATGGTCAGATGAGAGAGGAAGGAGGGAAGTGCTGACTCAGGTAGTGATTGGAGATTAGGACAATGGGAGATGTTCAGGTGAGAGAGGGAGGAGGGCAGTGCTGATTCAGGTAGTAATTGGAGATTCCGGCAATCGGAGATGGTCAGGTGAGAGAGGGAGGAGGGCAGTGCTGATTCAGGTAGTGATTGGAGATTCCGGCAACGGGAGATGGTCAGGTGAGAGAGGGAGGAGGGCAGTGCTGATTCAGGTAGTGATTGGAGATTAGGGCAATGGTAGATGGTCAGGTGAGAGAGGGAGGAGGGCAGTGCTGATTCAACAAGTGATTGGAGATTACGGAAATTCCTGATTTGTAGAGTTTGAAGCGAAGTGAGGTGAGAAAAGGAGGAAAGTTGGCCTTGTGACTGAATCTGAGATAAATTACCATCAATAGCTAGATATTGAAGAGAGGTGAGGCTTTTGAGATGTTGGTTGCTTAATGTATTCAAATTCTTTATGGTAAGTCTCTGAATAGAACAAGGCAACTCCCAATGTTCAATATCTTCGTCACTCCCATCATGATGGATCACTAACTCTGTGAGTCTCTGTAAATGCCACTCCTTTCGGCCATTCATCAGTTTCTTGCAATCACTGATACGGAGTTTTTGTAAATTGAAGGGCAATTCTCCTTCTATTTCTGGACAATAAGAAAGATACAGTTCCTTGAGAGATGGAAGGAGTTCCTGCATACGTTCTGGCAGACACTTGAGCTTCTTACACTCCAAAATATCCAGTAACGTCATCTGGGCCGCTCCTCCACATGCCACCGATAGTTTTTCAACATTCTCACATTTCCAAATAGTGAGAGATTCAGTGGCAGTAGGAATCAACAACCTAGTAAAGTTGTGGGAACACATAATACTCAATTTACGTGCTGCTGGGAGAAATATATCATCTACACAACCACAATTAATCACACTCAAATACTCCACAAACATCTCACCAACTGGCGCCTCCAATTTCAATTTTGGGCAACCAGATATCTCTATTCTCTTCAAGGTAGTTGGCAGTATGCTAAAAGGAAAGGAGGTAATAGAGTTACAATCACGTATATATAATGCTTCAATCTGCTTCATTGCTTCAAGTTGGGATCTAAACAGTTGAGCATCATCAAAAACAACTGGACAACCAAAAACTTCTAACCTTTTTAAACTTGAAAATTGGATGGGTATCTCCAAACTGAGCTCAGGGCAATTTTTAATGGAAAGGTTCTCAAGTGTAGGGAACTCTCCAATTCCTAGTGCGTGCCATTGCTTCCACCCCGTCATATCTTCAAATTCAAGCTTCTCAAGACAGTTAAAAGGCTTTTTGGAGGACAATCTGCCATAGAATTCTTCCATCGCCTCTGTTATTCCATGCATCCCTTTAACGGAAAGGAATTTCAAACAAGGGAGTTGTCCTAGTGCTGGCAACGAATAACAGTTCTTGCAGTTTCTAAGAGACAATTTCACTAGCTTAACAAACAAAGGATCAACTACCCAATTGGGGAAGTTTGTCCCTCTGTATCCACTGATTTCGACTTCTTTAATGTTTTTATGTGGGCGTAGCTCATCAAGTATGTCTCTTTCTGTTTGTGAATTGTCAGCACTAATGCTTTCACTCCACTCCAAAGATAACTTGTCAACATGATTCTTCTCCCTCATCTTTGCCTTCACAGCTTCCCTTCTATCAACCACATTTTCCAACTTCACAACTGATAGAGATCCATATAAGTTTTGTGCTTCACCCAAATATTCCATTCTCCAACCACCTACAAGAAACTTGGCTCCCACCAACACTTGGAGGCTTTTCAACCTGCTCAGATGTAGTGGCATCTTCAAGCTAAGAGTGTTGCTTATGTCAAGATGACGCAAGTTAATCAACTTCTCCATCTGCAGCGGTAGCTCCTCAAGTCTATTACAAGATGACAGGAGAAGTGTCTCCAAGTTATACAATCCACAAACGGAATCTGGCAACCTTTTTATCATTGTCTGAGAAAGGTCCAAAAATCTGAGGAGCTTTAATTTGATAAACAATTCATTTGGCAACTCAACAATCGTGTAATAATGAGACAATGATAGCACCCTCAAGGATCTTAGTGTAGGCAGTATGTTATGCAACACCCTCTTGCTTAGAGGGTGATAACAATAATCGACAACAATACATATCGGAAGCAATGTCCTCAGCTGCTCCAATTTGTAGAGGGTGTCAATTTCTCAAACTCACCATCTCCTCCTATAGAATAAGATAAGTGCCGACATTGTTCCAACATATGTGATCCTTTGTTCTCTTCCAACCTTATACAAAGATTTGAAGATACAATTTGTGCCAAATCATTGACAAGGTCATTCATTAAGAATTTCTCTATGTCCCCTTTAGAAGGATTCGGGACACTTTCTAATAATGATCTTGATCTCAACTCGAGAAAGTATTGGTTGCCTAAATCTTGAATTATTTCATCTTCCACAGGTACAAGACCATTGGCAATCCACAGATGAATAACTTGTTCTTTCCTAAATGGATAATCTTTAGGAAATATTGCACAAAAAGAAAAGCAGCGCTTTAAATGTGCGGGAAGATCATTGTAGCTCAACATTAACGCTGGTAATATGTCATTGTCTCGCAGCTCCCATATTTCACTTCTCAGAATACATTTCCACTCTTCAACCTCTGATTTGGAGCGTAACATGCCAGCGAGCGTCTTCAGAGCTAAGGGCAGTCCTTTGCACTTAGCTGCAATTTGTTTTCCAACCTCTTCAAGTTCCGGATGTTCCATAGGATCCATGTTTTCAAATGCATTTCTTTTGAATAGGGACCAAGAGGCTTCAGTAGACAAATTGTCCATGCTAATTTGCTCATTTCCCATCATCAAGGCAACACTCTCTTTACGTGTCGTCACAATGATCTTACTTCCTATATCTCCTTGTACAAAAATATTTCTCAAGTCATCCCACTTATTGTAGTTGTCATTCCACACATCATCCAGAACAATAAGAAATTTCTTTCCCTTTAAGCTTTCCTTCAATTTGACTTGTAGCTGGTTAAGATTGTCATCAACCTTTAAGTCGGTTGAGCCAATTTCTTGAAGTAACCCTTTCGTTATTCTGAAAGCATCATATACCTCAGAAACACAAAACCAAGCTGTCAAACTAAATTGTTTCTTCACTCTCTCATCATTGTAAACGGCTTTAGCAAGTGTTGTCTTACCCAGGCCGCCCATTCCAACAATAGGAACTACATCCAGATTTTTTCCCTTTGTATCCATCGACAACAAACGGCCAATTAAATTCTCTATTTCGTTCTGCCTTCCAAAGATACCAGAATCATCAACCAAAGAAGTTGAAGGTGTTTTAGTTTCTTGTTTTGTCGAAATAAAATGCTCCTTTAAGCCAAGGCGACCAATTTGCTTTTCCAACACCTCCAACGTTTCAATGGTTTCTTCCAACTTATCCTTTATGTTACGAAAGAAATCATCACTCAAGCACAGGTTGAGGTCACTTACTTGTTTGTTGCTTGTTTCTGCAAGATTTTGATGCTGCCCTTCCACCTTAAGCCTCAAAGCTTCATAATTGACTTCTTCTATTAAATTTTCAGCAGAGTCAACAGTATCTCGAAGCTCATTAAGCCAGTCGCTCACAGATGGATTTGATGCTTGCTTATTCTCTGCATCACTTAGCACAATCTGAAGACCACGCAAAGTCATTTTCAGCTTCTTTAAGAGCTTAACATGATCCTTATGCTTACGAAACATGTTGAGCAGATCACCGTGAGGAGCAAGCCTATCAAACAGAACATTCAAAGCTGAGGAGAGAAATACACCACCAACTGCTAACCCAATCTCCATTTCTCAAATCTGAAAGGAAACACAAAATGATTTTGAGAAGATGAATTTTTCTATATCTATCTTCAACTACTAAGAGAGTACTTTACTTCACCTGTTGAATGTTGAGAGTAATTTGCAAACAAGAATGATCAGTGATTGCTTGAAATTAGTACAACTATTTTTCATGAAGCAAAACAGTCCTCTTTTCTCTTTTCAAAAAGTATAGACTTGAATAAACAAAGACTGATTGAATAATTGAGGCAATTATTCAATTACTTTTGCTTTATGCACTTGTCCATTTTTTAACAGCTCATTGTAGTGCTTAATTGGGCCTACCATAATTGTGAAGAATTGGATTCTGTTCCATTTTCCTTTAAGGTATTACTTTTTCTATGTTTAATAAAGCCGATGGTCTATCGGAAACAACCCTCTACCTCACAAGGTAGTGGTAGGATCTATTTACACATCCCACTTTTCGGCCATTTACCAGCTTTTCGCAATCGATGATCACAACAACAACACTGTCTTCATAATGTTTTATTTTCATTTCTTCTTACTTTACTATCACACACAATTTTTATTTTATTTTATACTTGAAAACACGTCAACAAGTTGGGAATTTGATTACACCAAAGAGCTATGGCAATTTTCAAGTTATAAAAGTTTTCCCTTGTAGTTGTTTTGTTATATACAAGAGTTAGAGTTTTCGAGTTTGAATGATTGAAAATTGTAATAAAGTCTTAGTGATAGTGCGAACTAAAACACATCATAATAAATTATTACCAAGCAAACTCAGATGTATTTTTTATTTACAATAAATCATTAGATACATACCACCATATAGTTTGGTCTTTGGTGGGGACTGACATATATACCACCAAATTGACATATTTTTATTGGAAATAAACTTTCACCAACTGAGACAAGATGCTTTATTAGATGTTAAATTATATAGAAATGACCTGTTGTAATTTTTTATACATAACATTCTGTATTTTTATCAAAGCACAAGGATGCAACTCTAAACTCTCTCGATATATATATCTACTAGTTTTTGAACACGTGTTGAGCACGTGTGTTTCATGTGAATTTTTATAGATACGTTAGAATGATTAAAATTTCATGAAAATAATATGTAAATTGTAATGAATAATAAATGTAACAATCATCATATCATATATTATTATAAGAGGGAACAAAAAAACTTAAAAGTTGAATTACGATTTTATCCTTATTATAAATTAAATTATTATAAAAATATTTAACTATTTAATTTAAATATTAAGTTACATTATTTTAATGAAAATGTTAATTACTTTTGCACTTCTTTAGAATAATTCTTAATTAAAATATCTAATTTAATTTATTTTCTTGAATTATTTACCCTTTAAATAGATACATGTATATGATTTATC
The DNA here is from genome assembly GCF_001406875.1 of Solanum pennellii. Lineage (NCBI taxonomy): Eukaryota > Viridiplantae > Streptophyta > Magnoliopsida > Solanales > Solanaceae > Solanum > Solanum pennellii. The sequence goes on along the minus strand of NC_028644.1, from coordinate 2,404,449 downwards.
TTCTAAATTAATTTATGTTCTTAATTAATATTTGTCTTAAATTTTTGTAACACTTGACCTTTCAACTTTGTAAGTGAATTTTCATATTCCAAACCTATATTTTTTCCTATAAAGACAATCTTTTAACATTATTTTTATAGGAAGATTTATATGTGATGCAATTTTTGTGTGTGGAATACTAGAGAAGCTTTAATCAAGTGAAAGAAAATTTCAAGGCAAGAAAATTTATGTCAAGTTTACAAGGCATAGTATGATTCTACTAAAGTATCGAAGCTTGATGTATTTTTTTTTTACTTATTTGTCGAGATTGGAACTATGGTAAGACCCCGCCATTTATGTAGTTAAATATCACTTCCATTAACTTGTATTCCAAATATTTTAATTTTTTATGGTCAAAAGTTGAATGTTTATTACTAAAACTTTGTTTCAATTTGCATTATCAAGAAAAAACAGGAAAAAGATTGTCTTAGAATTTTTCTATTTTTCGTTGGTTGCGTTATGCTAAACTTGCTCCTATATATGATACTTTATCTTTGTATTTGTAATTTTGTTTTAAGAATATATTTGATTGAAGGGTGTGTTTTTTGCTTTAGAAAATGAGACAAATACAATCATAAAAATAGTGTATAAGACATGCAAAACAATTAATGCCTACAAGATTTTCTAATTTCAAATTATTAATAATTACATTTATGCATTTTAAATTTTAAATATTTGTAAAGAATCATTCTTACATGTGCTTGTGGATAAAATCTATAGTTTTTCGATAATTTTCATTAAAATTATCATGAGATCCAAATCTTTAAGTCAAAAAAATGATACACCAAAATGCTTAAGAAGTTAGAAGATCTTCTATCCTTTGACCAAATATTGCTCCTATTAATTTTTTAACAAAAAAATTTAAAATATATTTTAACAAACTTTTAATTGTAAGAATACTAATATTGTCATTTTGACTCTCCATTAAATTAAAATCTGATTTATTTAATTAAATATTAATATTTTATTTGTATAATTACATAATTTAAATATCAATCATTGCACTTTAAATCTTAGTTATTTCCTTCTAATAAGTTTTTTATTTATAAATTTGAATTACTTAATTGCCTTCTACTTAATGAGAAGGAGAATTTCATCTTTTACTAATTAATGTCAAACATTTTATCTTCTTGAAATGTATAAATATTAATTTAATTTCAATATTTTTATGAGACAAAAAAGACATTTTAAGAAAGTTAATCATAAGATAGTGTGCCTCCATTTTTGTTTTTGCTACTTTATTTTATCTTTTAAAACAAAAATTATTTATCATTTTATTCATCCTTATGAAGTAAACGTGCAACGCACGTTTCAGAAACTAGTATTACTAAAAGCATGAACAAAAAAAGTTAAAAGTTGAATTACGATTTTACCCCTTCTATAAATTAAATTGTTATAAAATATTTAAATATTTGATTGTATAAATTTAATTAAAATATTAATGACTTTTAAACTTCTTAAGATTAAATTCTAATTAAATATCTAATTAATTAATATTTATCATTTATAATCTATATGTATATAATAATTATAATTTTTTTTAAAAATGGTCTCGACAATCTGCAAAATGGAGACACACATTGATACTGTCCTCTTGACTATTATTAAAGAATGACTCTATCTTCACAAATTTAAATTTTTTAACACTTATTACGTGATAAGAACTTTAGTTGTTCTTTCTACATGGTTTGCTAAATTATTTTTTTTTCATATTCTTCATTTATTTATTATTATTTGTTAATTACTTATTCAACTTTTATACTCTTAATATTCATAACTCTCATCTTTTCATATTCATAATCTCCAAATATTTAAACTAAAACTTTAAGATTTCTTTTGATATTCCTTCTATTCTATATATATAAATTCAACTTTTTATCTCATGAAACTCCTACCAAGATTATTAGACTATCACTTTATTCTATTTGTTAATTACTTATTCAACTTTTAACTCTTGATATTCATAACTCTCATCTTTTCATATTCATAACCTCCAAATATTTGAACTAAAACTTTAAGATTTCTTTTGATATTCCTTCTATTCTATCTATATAAATTATTTATCTCATGAAACTACTACCAAGATTATTAGACTATCATTTTTATTCTATAGTTAAAGTAGATGAAGAAGCCACTTGAATTTTGATAGGATATGGAAGGAGTCAATAAGAACTCAGAGAGTTATGTACTGATTTTGTACTTATTTTTTCTCTATACATACACCAGTCTTATAAGAATAATGTCTACATTATATTTTTTCTTAAATCTGTTTCTTTTTGTCTTTTTTTTTCTCCATTAGACTTCTTAATTTAGTTTTCTATGAATGTTTTATTGTGTAAGTCTTTATTCTTATTTTGAAATTGTTACATTTTATTATTCATTACAATTTACATATATATTTCCATGAAACTTTAGTCATTCTAACGTATCTATAAAAATTCACATGGAACATACGTGCGAAGCACGTCCTCAGAAACTAGTATATTATTATAAGAGGGAACAAAAAAAGTTAAAAGTTGAATTACAATTTTACCCTTATTATAAATTAAAATATTATAAAAATATTTAACTATTTAATTTAAATATTAAGTTACATTATTTTAATGGAAATGTTAATGACTTTTGCACTTCTTTAGAATAATTCTTAATTAAAATATCTAATTTAATTTATTTTCTTGAAATATTTACCCTTTAAATAGATACATGTATATGATTTATCTTCTAAATTAATTTATGTTCTTAATTAATATTTGTCTTAAATTTTTGTAACACTTGACCTTTCAACTTTGTAAGTGAATCTTCATATTCCAAAGCTATATTTTTTCCTATAAATACAATCTTTTAACATTATTTTTATAGGAAGATTTATATGTGATACAATTTTTGTGTGTGGAAGACTAGAGAAGCTTTAATCAAGTGAAGAAAATTTCAAGGCAAGAAGATTTATGTCAAGATTACAAGGCATAGTATGATTCTACTAAAGTATCGAAGCTTGATGTATTTTTTTTTTTACTTATTTGTCGAGATTGGAACTATGGTAAGACCCCTCCATTTATGTAGTTAAATATCACTTCCATTAACTTGTCTTCCAAATATTTTAATTTTTTATGGTCAAAAGTTGAATGTTTATTACTAAAACTTTGTTTTAATTTGCATTATCAAGAAAAAACAGAAAAAAGATTGTCTTAGAATTTTTCTATTTTTCGTTGGTTACGTTATGCTAAACTTGCTCCTATATATGATACTTTATCTTTGTATTTGTAATTTTGTTTTAAGAATATATTTGATTGAATGGTGTGTCTTTTGCTTTAGAAAATGAGACAATACAATCATAAAAATAATGTATAAGACATGCAAAACAATTAATGCCTACAAGATTTTCTAATTTCAAATTATTAATAATTACATTTATGCATTTTAAATTTTAAATATTTGTAAATAATCATTTTTACATGTGCTTGTGGATAAAATCTATAGTTTTTCGACAATTTTCATTAAAATTATCAGGAGATCCAAATCCCAAAGTCAAAAAAATGATACACCAAAATGCTTAAGAAGTTAGAAGATCTTCTATCCTTTGACGAAATATTGCTCCTATTAATTTTTTAACAAAAAAATTTAAAATATATTTTAACAAACTTTTAATTGTAAGAATACTAATATTGTCATTTTGACTCTCCATTAAATTAAGATCTGATTTATTTAATTAAATATTAATATTTTATTTGTATAATTACATAATTTAAATATCAATCATTGCACTTTAAATCTTAGTTATTTCCTTCTAATAAGTTTTTTATTTATAAATTTGAATTACTTAATTGCCTTCTACTTAATGAGAAAAAGAATTTCATCTTTTACTAATTAATGTCAAACATTTTATCTTCTGGAAAATGTATAAATATTAATTTAATTTCAACATTTTTATGAGACAAAAAAGACATTTTAAGAAAGTTAATTATAAGATAGTGTGCCTCCATTTTTGTTTTTGCTACTTTATTTTATTTTTTAAAACCAAAATTATTTATCATTTTATTCATCGTTATGAAGTAAACGTGCAACGCACGTGCCCATATACTAGTACTTGAAAACACGTCAACAAGTTGGGAATTTGATTACACCAAAGAACTATGGCAATTTTCAAATTATAAAAGTTTTCCCTTGTAGTTGTTTTGTTATATACAAGAGTTAGAGTTTTCGAGCTTGAATGATTGAAAATTGTAATAAAGTCTTCTTGATCGTGCGAACTAAAACACATCGTAATAAATTATTACCAAGCAAACTCAGATTATTTTTTATTGTAGATACATACCACCATATAGTTTGGTCTTTGGTGGGGACTGACATATATACCACCAAATTTACATATTTTTATTTGGAAATAAACTTTCAACAACTGAGACAAGATGCTTTATTAGATGTTAAATTATATAGAAATGACCTGTTGTAATTTTTTATACATAACATTCTGTATTTTATCAAAGCACAAGGGTGCAACTCTAAACTCTCTCTCTATATATATCTACTAGTTTTTGAGCACGTGTGTTTCATGTGAATTTTTATAGATACGTTAGAATGATTAAAATTTCATGAAAATAATATGTAAATTGTAATGAATAATAAATGTAACAATTACAAAATAAGAATAAAGACTTACGGCAATAAAACATTCATAGAAAACTAAATTTTGAAGTCTAATAGAGAGAAAAAAAGACAAAAAGAAACAAATTTAAGAAAAAAAAACAATGTAGACATTATTCTTATAACAATGATGTATGTATAGATGAAAAAATAAGTACACAATTAATACATAAATCTCTGAGTTCTTATCGACTCCTTCCATATGCTATCAAACTTCAAGAGTTTTCTTCATCTACTATAACTATAGAATAAAAATAAAAGCCTAATAGTCTTGGTAGGGATTTCATGAGATAAAGTAGTTGAATTTATTTAGATCGAATAGAAGGAATATCAAAAGATATCTTAGAGTGTTAAGTTTAAATATTTGAAGGTTATGAATATGAAAAGATGAGAGTTATGAATATTAAGAGTATAAAAATTAAAGAAGTAGTTAGAAAATAATAATAAATAAATGAAAAATATGAAAAAGAAAATTAAAGTTAGTTTATCATGTAATAATACCCTTATAAAATCAATACTCTTCAAGCCTTTGCTGTATGATAGATCCTATTAAGGAAACAAATAATCAAAACATAATTTTAAAAGTTTCAAACGTCAATAATATTTGTGCATGCAATGTATGATCACAAGCCAAATGGTGTTTGTGTGTCTCCATTTTGCAGATTGCACCCTTTAAATTATTAAATTTCGTTATTTATCATAAATGATAATACTTTATCCACATAAATTATATTATTCACGGATGAAAGGTGAAAGTAACAAGTATATTATTAATGAACATCAACAAATGTATAATATCTTCATTTCTAATATAATAACACAAAATAAAAATTTCACTTGAACACATAGAAGAGAAATCTTAGCAGATCTTAATTAATCTACTATAAAATTATCAAACAAATATTAAGATACAATGAATGAAGAGAAGTAGCTATCATCAAAACTAAGACAACATATATCATGGTATAATTTACAGATCAAAAAATTAGTGAAGCACACAATGGTATTTATAGCCAAGATATATAAAAATTCAAAAGTCACGTTAAAAAAAAATCATTAAGTTTCTTTATTGAAGAAGTGAAAGGGCACTTTATATTTTATTCTTTAAAAATGGTTAGATTTTCAAAACTATTAAAATCCAAGTAGTTATTCTTTAAAGTTAAAACGTATGACTATAAGTATTCAACATATGCACTAATACACATAAAAGAATATGAAGAACCAATTTTGAAATTGTTAAAACATTTATTGTAGTGTAGTCAATATGATACTTAGCATTTACTTAAACATATATTTACTTTTTTTTTTACACAAATTATTAAAGAAGTATTTTCTTTATTTAAAGATAAAAATTTTTAATTAACTATATTAGATGAATTTAATTAAATATTTTATAGCCTTTTCATTTAGTGTAGGGGTAAAATAGTAATTCAACTTTTCACTTTGGAGCTTCCCACTTATAATAATATATGACTAGTATTTGGACACGCACGTTGTGCGTGTACACCCCTTTCTAGTGAGCGTAAGTATTTTTAAAAATTGCATCAATATATAATAAATATATTCAAAAATCAATGACATCCAATATCTAAAGTGTAATCTTGAAGATTCTTAATTAGTACTAAATTGATTTTAATTTTAGTTTACGAGTTAAAATTTGATATGAATTTGTCAAATTTTAATAGTTTTTATATAGATATTGTTTTGATTAAAAATAATTATGTTAATTAAATTCATACATTACAAATTTAATACACTCATATCATCAATTAAACACTTGTCTTACCACCACAAGCAATATAACATTTCTAAACAAACTTCATTTGATATGACTCATCGCAATTATAATATATTTTTGTTAGAAAAGGAATTCAACATTTCTTTTATATTTTTTGGAATTGTATTGTTAAAATTGTACTTGAAAAATAAAAAAAAACATGATAAAAATACACTTGAGTGATGAGTAATATAAATTTTGAATGAGAAAGGGAGGGATAAACTATGGATCAAATAACTAAAATAATCAACTAAAATTAAAGCAAAGAAAATTAATATAATTTCATGAGTAAAATAACCAAAATATGATATTGTATTCATTCTTTTTTTTCTTAACATGGGTTGTTATCCTCCCTTCTTTCTTTTGGATGAAAACTCCATTAAAAAAATTAAATTCAAACAAAGAAAGTGAAGCTGAATAGCCAATGAATATCACATCACTAACATACCAAAGCTCATAACACATTTTTTTACTTTTATTGGGTTATGATGGTTGTTATCAAAATTCAATAGTTAATTAACTTTATACACAAATAACTCACATGAATCTGCATATGAAAATTCAATAAATTTGACCTACTATTGACAATATATAATAATAATAATAGTAAAAAAAATACAGATATAGAATTGTGCTAACAAAAAATATGTCAGAACGAAATGTGACTTACCCCGTTTGTATTGGCACAACTCAAAGTACAGTTCTATGCGATCGACACTGAAGCATCTCATCAATTGATTTTCCTTATAACAAAAAAAAATCACCTCATAAGCTATCGACACAAAATAACAAATTTTATTTTTCATCAAAGATTAAAATCTTAAACATCAGTCAAACATCATAAACTATATTATAAGTAAGAAGTAAGAAACAAAATAAAAAATAACTTAAAATAACATGCACAATGCAACATCCAAAAGAAAAATGTTTCAATGCTCTCTGTCAAACTCATAATAAAATAGAATGTAAAAAGCAAGAAGAAATACATATATGAAATGAAAAGACAAGGATCATAGTGGAGAATGTAAAGAGACAACAGTTTCTTTAGAAGATTATTAATGAATAATTATTTTTTTTATAATATATGATATGATATATGATGATTTGATTTGACATACCTGTTCTAGAACCTTTTAGTTGTTAAAGCGATTAAATGATTTTGATTTTATTGATCACATCGTCCTGTTGTCTTAATCGATAAACACCCTTTTTGGAATGTCAGTTAGCACAGTTTGACACTAATTGCACGCTTTCCTAGAAATCATTAAATATTAATGACCATATGCCAAAGCTTAAACTTGTTAATCAAGAACAAATTTGTATTTGCAAAGCAACAAGTTTAACTGAATATTGGGCTATTGACACTGACATTTTGATGAATAATGACTGTTTCCATTGAGATTTTTTTGAAAAATATACTGGTTATCTGAAATTAAGTAATTTGAACATAATTAACAAGAAAGGAACATTTGTAATCAATTTTCATGAAATCATCCCTCGACCCTTAAACCTTATTTCGTAAAGAAAATACGAAGAATAAAATATGAGTCTTGTACGAGTGTAGTTTGAAGTAGACAATGTTTTTAAGGCTGTCAATACTTGGAGGACTAAAGTAATAATTGACGTTAAGTTTAGGGATGTTTTTCAATACTTATCTCTTATATATTAGGGGTTAAACTATGTATTCAGCCTTTATAGAACTTACTGTTGGGCTTTGTGGAGGCTTGTGAGCCGGCCCGACCCATTACTGAAACCCTAGGTTAACCATTTGGCTTTCCTATAAATATGATCCTTGTATTTGTAATTCCACAGCAGCACAAGTGAAATAAAAATCCTCCTGTTACAGTCGTGGAGTAGGGAAACCGAACCACGTTAAATTCTTGTGTGTCCCGTTTGTGTTCCGTTTCTCTTTTCTCTAGATTATTTGTGTGTGTTGTGTGTTTAATTCCCAACAATTGGTATCAGAGCGAGGTTTCAACAACATTGTAACACAAACTGTGAGAAATTGTCACCTAGGGTTCTTGTGTGAAGAACTGTGTGCAGGGAGGAGTAGCCGCCGTTACCGTGTGGGTAACCTCAAGCAGCAGCCGGCTAGGAGAACCGCGCAGGGTGCGAACAGCCGTCGTCCGTGTGCTGTCCGTCGCGCCGTTCCGTTGGCCGCCGCGTCGAGGAGCCTCAGATCCAGCCGCGAGCGTCCAGATCGTGAGCATCGTCCAAATCGCCGCCCGCTGTCTGTAGACGCCGTTAAGGGAATTGCCGAAGTCCTTTGAGATGGCAGAAGATGGGAAGTTCCGAATTGAGAAGTTCGATGGTACAGATTTCAGTTGGTGGAAGATGCAGATTGAAGATTTGCTGGTTCAGAAAGATTTGGACGTAGTGTTGGGTGACAAGCAAGGAAAATTGTCTGATGCAGAGTGGGCAGTTTTGGATCGGAAAGCTATGTCAGTTATCCGACTCTCGTTGACCAAGAATGTTGCGTTCAACATTCTTAAGGAGAAGACAGCGAAAGGCATCTTGGAAGCCTTGTCTAACATGTACGAGAAGCCATCTGCAGCAAACAAAATTTTTCTGATTAGAGAGTTGGTGAACACAAAGATGAAGGAAGGCAGTTCAGTTACCGAGCACATCAACTCATTGAATTCGATCTTAGCCAGACTTTTGTCAGTTGGCATTAAGTTCGATGATGAAGTTCAAGCTTTACTACTGTTATCATCATTGCCTGACAGTTGGTCCGGAACGGTTACAGCAGTTGCCAGTTCAGTGGGACCTAATGGATTCACCTTTGAGAAGATTCGTGATCTCGTTCTTGGCGAGGATGTCAGAAGAAGGAGTTCTGGAGAATCATCAGGTGATATGCTAAACGTCGTCAGAGGCAGAGGAAATAACAGAGGTAGTGGGAGCAGGAACCGAAGAAGGAGTCAGTCGAAGGCTCGGGATGGCTCAGGTGTAACATGTTGGAACTGCAAGGAGGTGGGGCATTTCAGGAATCAATGCCAGAAAGACAAACAAGTCAACATTGCAGAAGACAGCGTCAACGAGGATTTGTTTATCTGTTGCGCGGAGAGCAATGTGGATTCCTGGGTCATGGATTCTGGTGCTTCTTTTCACGCTACCCACAGCAGTGAAGCATTGCAGAATCTGGTTATTGGAGACTTTGGAAAGGTAAGGCTTGCAGACGATAGAGCTCTTGATGTTACGGGCATGGGTGACATGGTGCTGAAGACGCCAGTCGGTTTCTGGACCTTGAAGGATGTCAGAGTTGTTCCAAGCTTGACGAAAAGTTTGATTTCTGTTAGGCAGTTGGATGAACAGGGACATCATGTGAAGTTCGGAAATGGGCAGTGGAAGGTCGTGAGGGGCAATCTTGTCATGGCTCGTGGAACAAAAAGAGGATCGTTGTATATTGTCGGATTACCGTCTGAGGGAGTGACCGTCCCAGTTCAGAAGAAAAACAAAGTCCGGTTCACAGAATCTCGTGGGCAGAAGAAGGTTGTCTTTGCAAGAAAGAAACCCAGAGCCACAGGTCAGATTCAGGATGAACGAGCAAGGAAAGGTTCAGGAAGACCAGTCAGAGGCGTTTGTGGCAGTGGGAGCACCGGCCGTGCTTCAGCCAAGGCTCCTAGAAGACAGTGGGTCAAGAGAACCAGTATTCCAGCTGTTGATACGTCTCCAGAAAATTTCTTGCTGAGTATGGAGAGTGTTTGTTCTCAGGGAGTTCTAGGATCCGGCAGTTCGTGTCTCAAGTGGGAGCCGGTAGGGACCGAGGACGAGTCAAGGGCAGTTTCAGCCGTGACTGATGTGTTGAAGCTTCGGGGAGCTTCAACGGGCCTTTCAGTTGACTGATGAGAAGGCCGCTGTAGCAGGAGAGAGTTGAAAAAGATTACTAGACATACAAGTGTTCTAAGTGGATGACAGTTGAAATTCTTCAAGCCTCCAAGTGGGAGATTGTTGGGCTTTGTGGAGGCTTGTGAGCCGGCCCGACCCATTACTGAAACCCTAGGTTAACTATTTGGTTTTCCTATAAATATGATCCTTGTATTTGTAATTCAAAAGTGTAGCACAAGTGAAATAAAAATCCTCCTGTTACAGTCGTGGAGTAGGGAAACCGAACCACGTTAAATTCTTGTGTGTCCCGTTTGTGTTCCGTTTCTCTTTTCTCTAGATTATTTGTGTGTGTTGTGTGTTTAATTCCCAACACTTACAAGAACAAATTTGGAACTATAACTATTTGAACTAATTTATGTAATGTTTGCTGGAAATAGCCCCTTGCAGAAATGCACGACAAAGCTGCGTACATTAGATCTTTGAGGTCTGTCTCTTTTCCAGAATCGCACATAGAGGGAGCTTAGTGCACCAAGTTGTCCTTTTGTGGCGTACTAATACATGTAGTAACATTTTGAAATTGTGAAAATGAGTACTTTCGTCTCATATTATACAATACTTTCTATTGAAGACACTAACAGAGTCTTGATATACATTGTTCCAATTGTTGGCTGTAGGATAACTGCAATTGAGCAATACCACTGTTTGTGCTATTATCTCTTCTCGTAAACGTCACTTGGTATTTCAACTTCTGGTCCAACTGGGAGAATTTCAGAGTAGAGGGCTTAACAATCACAGTGACTCCGGGTGGGGAATCCATTTCCACGCTGTAAGATGAATTAACTTCCCCGACGTTAGTCATTGTTCTAGTATATGTCTGAGAAATGTCTCCGAGTGTGATGGAGAATGATGGATAATTTAGTTGAGCTTCAGGAATGTGTTTCACTTTGTTACAGTCCACTTTGTGTTGCACGATTCTTCCCACCTGTTGATTTGTGTAATTCAAACCGCACAGGTATGGATGTTCAGGGGAAATCCCGGTGTCCAAGACTCCAATGATCACACCTTTTCCATAGTTTGCATCCCTCCACAAGCCAACGTTCTCCAAGAAAACTCGGAGTATGGGTAGTGTGCAAGGACAATATCCTCTGAGGCCATGCAGATATAAAGCCTGGTTTCTACTCGACTTCATTCACTTGCTTTGATGACAATCTAACAGCAAAGCCTATGATACGAATATATCAACCATGGCTTTTCCTCTGAGTCAGCAATTTCTATGGTCTTTGGCATCATGGAAGGCTTGTACCAGCTCTCCAAATCCATTCTTGACGACTGAGTGGAAATTCGGATTTCTTGAGATTCGACTTGAACTATGTACGTCTCCAAATCGTTCTGCATACTAGGCCATGAAAATATTTGATTGTTTAATAAAGTATTATTGTGTGATAAATGAACTTACCGCTAAAGATCCCTTGAGCACAACAACTGTGTCTCAAGCCTCCAAACAAAACACAAAACTAGTTACACTTTCGGCCTTAGCAAAAAAATCACTACATCTGCTAGCTCTCTTTGATGAACTAAGTATGTCTATTCTATGTATAATCTCCCTCTTAATTTGTGTGTTTTTCTACTTTCTGTTCTTACTTCGAGTTTCTCAAGGGACCTGGCCCGTTGACTGGTAGTGGACGCACGTATTCTAACAGATCCTTATTGAAGGAGTAATTAAGAAATAAATTAGTTAGTCTAATTGAACCTTTCCCTAAAAATGATTAGTGTTAATGACCACATCTCAGAGCTTAATTCTCATTAACTTCTTCTTGATTAAGATCAAATGTCTACTTGCCAAGCTGTAAGCTTAATTCTCATAAACTTCTTAATTAAGAACATATTTGCATTTGCAAATCTACAAGTTTAACTGAATATTGGACTGTTTCCCTTGAGATTTTTTTTTGGTAATTTGCTTTGATTTTTTTGATAAACCTTGTCTAGAAGTTAATAATACCTTTAACTTATCCAAACTATCCTTTGCAGATTGGATTCGACTTTGATAATCACCATTCTGTTGTCTTAATCGATCAACACCCTTTGTGGAATGTATACTTATAATGAAACTGCCTTCATTTTCAAGAAGCGGACCAAGAAAAAGATCCAAAGAGTTGTGGTAAGTCCTTCTTCATCCTTAACAAAGAGCCTCAGGTTCGAGTTCTGACTATATAGTATCCTTTATTAGAAAGCGCAATACGAATTTGGATTAAGTGAAATCCCAATACGGGTAGCGGAAGCTGGATGGGAAAAAAAGAGAGAGAAGAGAACATAAAACTAAAATGATAATGATTTCCCAAATACATGAAAAAAATATAAAAGTTTGACATGTGTTGTCCATATGAAGTTTCAGACGCAACATATTTTTGCATTTACTCTCCTTTTTTATGTGTAGAACGTGAGAGTGTTGCGTAGCTTAAGTGGTGTATATTAGATAAACTTTGTGAAACGTTTGACGTGAAAAGTGATGCTCGTGAAAGAGGTATGACTACAAGCTCAGGTGTTAAACTTGTCTTTAACCTTTATAAAATTGCAGGGCTGCATACGATAGATCCTATAGTCCGGTCCTTCCATAAACTCACACATAGCGGAGACTTAATGTACCAAGCTGCTCTTCAATGTAACATGCAAGTAACAAATTATTCAATGGTTTTTATTGAAACCACAAACATAGTGTTGTCATACATTGTTCCAATTACTAAAATGAGAAGAAATATAAAACTAAAAGCCGATTGTAGGTTGTAGCACAACTGCGATTGGGCTTCTTACGGAGTACTTCTTACAACTCCATTTCAAGAATCCTTGAGCAATACCACTGCTTGTGCTATCATCTCTTCTCGTAAAAGTCACCTGGTATTTCAACTTCTGGTCCAACTTGGAGAATTTCAGAGTAGAGGGCTTTACATTTACAGTGACTCCGGGTGGGGAATCTATCTCCACAGTGTAAGATGATTTAGCTTCCCCGACGTTGGTCACTGTTCTAGTATATGTCTGAGAAATGTCTCCGAGTGTGATGGAGAATGATGGATAATTTAGTTGAGCTTCAGGAATGTGTTTCACTTTGTTACAATCCACTTTGTGTTTAACGATGCTTCCCACCTGTTGATTTGTGTAATTCAAACCGCACAGGTAAGGCAGGTAGTCCTCAATTGGGATGTCGTAGATTAGTCCTGGATCATTAGCTCTCAATGGATTGACATGTCCTGCACCAATGGCAAAGATGTCAGCCGGAAGGAGCCTTTCATCTAAGATGGGAACATTGGCGAGGTTAAGTGTGTTAGCAGTTGTCATGATTGCTGATTTGATAGCTGAAGGGGACCAATTGCGGTGTGAGCTTTTCAGCAATGCTGCAACTCCACTGAGGTGAGAACAAGACATGGAGGTGCCCTGTATAATATTGAAGGCAGATTTTGTGTGTTTTTCGTAGTCAACGGAGGTATGCCAAGCAGCAAGAATGTTATTTCCGGGACCAATTATATCAGGCTTCAAAATACCAGGACTAGCGTAGCTTGGTCCGCGAGAAGAAAATGCAGCAACCACCGGAGCTTCTTTATCTCCAATTATTGTTCCATGGAACGAAATTCTTGCAGTTGGTTCTGATGTTGAGTTGATGTATTGAAGAATCTCCATACCATCATTGAATGTAATATACAGAGCTGGAAGGACGTGAGGATCGGCAAACTTACTGAAACCATACTCAGGGATACTAACAAGAATCATGCCAACTCCTCCGGCATCCTTTACAACTTGTCCTTTTCCAATCGTGGAAACATAACCACCTGCCATGCACACAACAATTTTGTCTTTAAATTTGGGGTCACTCAGAGTACCTGGTTCGCGAAAACGGCTGCCTATGTGGGTTGCATTCAGTGAAGGGTCAATCAAAGGGTAAAATGAGGAATCCGGAACCTTAGGACTAAATACTGATTCACCCTCAAATAGTTTTTGGTTTCCGAGCATAACAGTGGCCTTAAGTTCCCTGTCAATAGTGCTTGCACCTACTGTCAGAATCCACGGAGCTTCGTTTGATATAGTGCTCTGGGATGGACCACCATTACCTGCAGAGCAACTTACAAGAATACCTCTTTTTGCTGCACTGTATGCCCCGAGTGCAATCACATCATAATAGAATGGCCTGCTACCTCCACCCAGGGAAAGGGACATGATATCTACTCCATCATCAATTGCTTCATCCATGCCAGCTAAAATGGCACTTTCCAAGCAATCATTATCACAGACCTTATACATGGCCAGGTGAGCAAGAGGGGCAATCCCAACCGCAGTGCCTTTAGCGTTCCCATACACATTGGCACCTTTCACAAAATTTCCTGCAGCTGTGCTCGAGGTGTGTGTGCCATGTCCAGCCTCATCTTTTGGTGACTCACTGTTTAGTGGGTAAGTCTTTGCACCAATGAGCTTGTTGTTACACTTTCCAGTGAAATTCGAATCACACTTTCCCTTCCATTTAGCAGGTGGAGGAGGCATTCCTTCGTCACTAAATGAAGGATGGTCAGGGGTAATCCCGGTGTCGAAGAGTCCAATAATCACACCTTCTCCATAGTTGTCATCCCTCCACAAGCCAACGTTCTGTTGCAATTCAAGAAAACTCGGACTATGAGTAGTGTGCAAGGACAATATCCTCTGAGGCCACGCAAATATAAATCCTGGTTTCTTCTCCATTTCCTTCACTTGCTTCGCTGACAATCTAGCAGCAAAGCCTATGATAACATTATGATACGAATATATCAACTGTGGCTTTTCATCTGAGCTAGCGGTTTCTATAGTCTTTGGCATGAAAGACTTGTACCAGCTCTCCAAATCCATTCTTGACGGTTGAGTGGAAATTTGGCTTTCTGGTGATTCGACTTGAACTATGTAAGTCTCCAAATCGCTCTGCATACTATGACATGAAAAACAAGCAAGTATAGCAAAAATAACAAAAAATATTTTCATTGTTGCAAATATTGAACTAATAATGTATACTTAGGAAAGTGGAGTTTGATGTTTTGCATTGTGAGTACTACTAGTATTTATAGTGTACTTTGACCTCTCAAATATTTGATTGTTTAATAAAGTATTATTGTGTGTTTAAGGAACTAAAGTTGAATCAGCAATTAAGAAAGTAATAAAAAGGAAAAGATGGTGATGTGAATTAGTTAGTCTAATTGAACATTTTCCTAGAAATAATTAGTGTTAATGACCATGTAACAAAGCTTAATTCTCATAAACTACTTCTTAATTAAGCACAAATGTCCACTTGTAAAGCTGTTAGTTTAACTATATCTGGGGTATTGCCAATGGTGATTGTTTTGATTAAGAACTTCTAATTCTGGTAATTTGATTTGACAAACATGCTCCAGAAGCTTTCAATATCTTTTGCTTGTTAAATCAGTTATCAATTATGATTTTTAGTGACCATTTCTTGTTGTCTTAATCAAAAATCACCCTTTATAGAATGTTAGTTAGTACGCGGTTTGATACTAATTGCACACATTCCTAATAATGATTAGTATTAATGACCATACGCCAAAGCTTGATTCTCATAATAATCTTCTTAGTTAAGAACAAATTTGCATTTGCAAAGCTACTAGTTTAACTAAATATTGGGCTACTGACTTTACATTTTGATGAATGATGACTGTTATTAACACCTTTTACTTGTCAAAACAGTCCTTAGGGGATCGGATTCAGCTTTTATGATGACCGTCTTTTTGTCTTAGTCGATCATCACCCTTTATTGAATGTAAACCAGTACACACTTTGATACACCCTTTAATAAGACTGTGTATAATAGATCCTTGTGGTCCGTCCCTCCCATACACTCACACAAAGAGGGCTTAGTGCGCTGAGCTGCTCTTTTTTTGGTACAAATTCATGTAGTACTTAACATTTTGATATTGTGAAACTCGTACAAGTGATGAAAATGTAATGTGAATACTGTTGTCACATGTTATTCAACAACTTCTATTGGAATCACTGACATAATACATCGTTTCAATAACTAAAATCAGTAGAAAGAAACACATAACTAGAAACCAATTGTAGACTCTAGCACAAGAGCAATTGGACTTCTTACAGAGTGCTTCTCACTAGTCCATTTCAAGAATCCTTCAATAACACCGCCGTTTGTTCTGTTGACTCTTTTCGTAAACGTCACTTGGTATTTCAACTTCTGGTTCAACTTGGAGAATTTCAGAGTAGAAGGCTTGACAGTCACGGAAATTCCGGGTGGTGAAGCTACTTCCACACTGTAAGATGACTTAGCTTCCCCGACGTTAGTCACTGTTCTTGTATATGTCTGAGAAACTTCTCCGAGTGTGATGGAGAATGAAGGATAATTTAGTTGTGCTTCAGGAATGCTCTTCACTTCCCTACAATCCACTTTGCGTTGCAGGAGGTTGCCCACCTGTCGATTTGTGTAATTTAAACCACACAGGTAAGGCAGGTAGTCCTTAAATGGGGTGTCGTAGATTAGTCCTGGATCATTAGCTCTTGATAGATTGACATGTCCTGCACCAATAGCGAATATGTTAGCCGGAAGGAGCCTTTCATCTAAAATGGGATCATTGGCGAAGTTCACTGTGTAAGCAGTTGTCATGATTGCTGATTTGATAGCTGAAGGGGACCAAGTGGGGTGTGAGCTTTTCAGCAATGCTGCTACTCCACTGAGGTGAGGACAAGACATGGAGGTGCCCGATATAATGTTGAAGGTAGACTTTGTGTTTGTTTTGTTTTCAACAGAGGTAGGCCAAGCAGCAAGAATGTTAACCCCAGGACCAATAATATCCGGTTTCAAGATCCCAGGACTAGCTAGGCTTGGTCCGCGAGAAGAAAATGCAGCAACTACTGGAGCATCTTTATCTCCGATTAGTGTTCCTTGGAACAAAATTTTTGCTGTTGGTTTTGATGTTTTGTTCATGTAGTCAAGAATTTCCATTCCGTCTTTGTAGGTAATATACAGAGCTGGAAGGACATGAGCATCGACAAACATAGTGACACCATAATCAGCGGTACTAACGACAATCATGCCAACACCTCCAGCATCCTTTACAGCTTGTCCTTGTTGGGTCATGGTATAACCGCCCCCTACCATGCATATAACAATTTTTCCTTTAATTTCAGGGTCATTCAGAGTACCAGTTCCGCAATAAGGGCTATCAAAGTCAGTTGCATTCAGTGAAGGATCAAACAAAGGGGAAAATGCTGAATTGTGATCATTTGGATGAAATGCTGATTCACCCTCGAATACCTTTTGGTTTCCGAGTGTAACAGTGGCCTTGAGTTTCCTGTCATGAGTGCTTGCACCTACTGTCATAATCCACGGAGCATCGTTTGATAAGGTGCTTTCATATGGACCATTATTAGCAGCAGAGCAACTTACAAGAATACCTCTTTGTGCTGCACTGTACGCCCCGAGTGCAACGGGGTCTTCATAGAATGACCTGCTACTTCCACCAAGGGAAATAGATAGGATATCTACTCCATCATCAATAGCTGCATCCATTGCAGCTAGAACGTCACTGTCATCACAACCAAACGGTTGACAGACCTTATACATGGCCAGGTGAGCAAGCGGAGCAATCCCAACAGCAGTACCTTTAGCATTACCATTCACATTAGCACCTTTCACAAAACCACCAGCAGCTGTGCTGGCTGTGTGTGTACCATGTCCAGCCTCATCTATCGGTGAATCACTGCCTAATGGGAAAGTCCTCGCACCAATGAGCTTGTTGTTACACTTATTAGTGAAATTCGACTCACACTTGCCCTTCCATTTAGCAGGTGGAGGAGGCATTCCTTTGTCGCTGAATGAAGGATGGTCAGGATCAATCCCTGTGTCTATGACTCCAATGATCACACCTTTTCCATAGTTAGCATCCCTCCAAAAGCCAGTGTTCTGTTGCAATCCAAGAAAACTCGGAGTATGTGTAGTGTGCAAAGACAATATCCTCTGAGGCCACGCAGATATAAAGCCCGGTCTCTTCTCCATTTCCTTCACTTGCTTAGCTGACAATCTAGCAGCAAAGCCACTGATCACATTGTGATATGAATATATCAACCGCGGCTTTTCATCTGAGCTACTGGTTGCAATGGTCTTTGGCAAGAAAGACTTGTACCAGTTCTCCAAATCCATTCTTGACGATTGAGTGGAAATTTGACTTTCTAGAGATTCGACTTGAACTATGTAAGTCTCCAAATCGCTCTGCATACTAGGCCATGAAAAACAACCAAGTATACCAAAAATAACAAAAAATATTTTCATGGCTAGCTGCCAATTTGTTGGGAGAATGGAACTTTGAACTAGTAAAAGTGGAGTTTGATATTTTTGCATTAGTGTACAACCAGTATATATAGTGTGTTCTGGCCTTGCAAATATTTGATTGTTTAATCAAGAGTTTCCCTCTTGTTAATTAAAGTAAGGAAAAGAGTTTGATATACCTCTCAATTTTGAAATTTAGACCTGATATATACCTCTCATATTTTATGTTGGTCTTTAATTATTACTCTCAAGACAAATACTTTTTTCACGAGTCATAAGTTTATCTTTTCGCATCATAATATCGTCCAGTTAGATATAAGTTTGATTTCTAAATGAAAAATTTTAAAGAACAACAAATTGAAGGTGCAAGACTTGGTAACTCCCAATGGAGGGTTTTTTTTTTTTTTAATAGAATTATTGTGTGATAAAAAAGGTGAATGAAAGAACTAAAGTTGAAGCAACAATTTAAAAAGAAGGGGAAAAAGGGAAAGGATGGTAATGTGAATTAATTAATTAAATTAAACAAGTTCCAAGAAAAGATTAGTCTTAATGACCACATGGTTAAGCTTGATTCTCATAATCATTTTCTTGATTATGAACAATTTTCTACTTGCAAAGCTGTAAGTTTAGCTACATTTGGACTATTGACAATGACAATATGATTGAATAATGAATGTTCTCATTAATGAGAATCTAAAAATATTTGATAATTTGTTACTGTGTCTCTTATTACTTGTTCACTTTTAAATTGTCACACTTATTAAAAAAAATTGATATAGTGAATTTACCAATTTAGTCATATTAATTATGAACATGATGAATTAAAAATCTAAGATTTTCAAAAAGTTCTATCTTTTCAAAATTAATTAATTGAGTTTATAATGGATAAAAAAGACTTTGTACTTTCTTGATTTGTCAAAAAAGAGAAATATTAAA
Organism: Solanum pennellii; assembly: GCF_001406875.1. Classification (NCBI taxonomy): domain Eukaryota; kingdom Viridiplantae; phylum Streptophyta; class Magnoliopsida; order Solanales; family Solanaceae; genus Solanum; species Solanum pennellii. Next base: position 2,384,932 of record NC_028644.1, on the reverse strand, counting down.
AACACCCCTAAACTCGAAGCAAATTATTAGTTTCATCTCCAAACTAATGAAAGCCTTAAAAACACCCCTTTATTTGACTAATTGAAGCTAAATACATTCCCGATCTTGCAACATAAGTGAAATACACCCCTAAATTCTCGTCAAGTTTAGGGGTGTTTCCAAACTTCTCTCGATTTATATTAAGAACTCCATGCTCCTACAAGAGTTTGAGACCATTTGTTATGTCATGTTGCATATTGGCAGTGTGTCGGGTATGTATCTAAGTTTAGTCAGTCAAGTAGAGGGTGTTTTTAAGGTTGTCAATAGTTCGAGGATGAAACTAATAATTTGCGTCAAGTTTAGAAGTATTTTTTTTTATACTTCTCTCTTGTCAAATGGACAAATAAAAAAGAAAAACTCGACAAGTAATTTTACAAGTATCGGAAAAGATTATGACTAGCCAATTTCGGATGGATTTCCCTCCAAAATTTTCGTCGAAAATTCGAATTAGTTAAGTGAGTTGAAAGTATTTTATTTTGTTGTGAATTAGTAGTGATGAAGAGGTGATCTTATGAGTGGATCTCAAAACAAAAACATGTGAGGTTACAAGAGAGAATGGCGCCGGTATATACTTATTTGCAATGCAATGTGACAAATTGAATCAAAAATAATAATAATTTATGTTG
>NC_028644.1:2325115-2384048 GCF_001406875.1 Solanum pennellii | reverse complement strand
GGGGGGGGGGGGGGGGGGTAATTGTTGAACGGGAAAAATTGTTAGGTTGTGAAGCCTGATTAATATTTGATGTACTGTCATATATCAATGTTCACGCGGTTCAATTTTTTTTTGGTTGTACTATTTATTCTTCATTTATTCTCTGTAACCTAAAATACTCTGAATTATTAATATATATATATATATATACACCCATCGCCGTGGAAGTTTACTCACGGGGTGTTACCACGAAATATTGGTTTCTCTCTTTCTCTCTCTAGATCTCTCATATGTCTCTCTCGAAAGTTCTTGTGTTCTTCATTCATTAAGTGTGTGTGTGCGGATTTGATCTTAACAAAAATGAGTTGGAAAGAAGTGAAACGAAAGCAAACAAGTGAAGACTAAAAGAGACAGATAAGATGTCAGAGAATATCCGGTTTGACAAAAAACTATGTTATAACTATACACACATTTCAAAATTCTATCATTAATGAATTTGAAAGATAGAGTGAATCGGACGGAGGGCTTAAATCAATATGGCAATAGCATAGTTATCATTTTTTAAAAACACATGAATGACTGACTTATTATTAGTTTTAAGTGGTTTATCTAAATAAATCGTTATTTATATATAAAATCAGTTTCAACACTTATATTAGTTTCACACATTGCAAGACTCATTTTTGAGAACGATACTCCTTATATGATTTTTCAATATTTGATATTGAATCCGCGCATTGCAGGGCCATTTTTAGGGAGAATACTTCTATAGAATATTTTTCGATTCCCGGAATCTCAATCCGAAATCTCTAACTAAAGATTGAAGGAAAAAGGGTCTGATATATCCCTCAACTTTCTCATTTGGAGCTGATATATTCCTCGTTATAAAAGTGGCTCATATATGCCCTTACCGTTATACAAACGGCTCACATATACCCCTGCCATTACAAAATGGCTCACATATACCCTTCATTTAACGGAGGTTAAAAAATTAGTTTTAAATTTATATTTATTACTTCTAATTTTTTTAAAAAAAAAATATTTAGGGGTATATATGATTCTTCTATCAAAGTTCAAGGTATATTTTAATTTTTTTCATACATAAATTATTTTTTGACTTCTTTTATTATAATTATTTGAATTTTATTATTTTTTGACTTCTTTTATTATAATTATTTGAATTTCTTATTCTTATTTTGTTTTTTCTCATTCCTTAGTTTAAAGAAAAAAAATTAAACTATTTTTTTTGTGTGTATTGTACTTTAATTTCGTATTCAAAGAAAAAATTTGGTCATCTACAATAAGTTTTACAAGAATATTAGAGAAACATGAATAAATTTGATTATCAAAATAATAATTATAAATTAGTCATTGAAATAAAAAAAAATACAAAAAAAATATGTTTGATGAGGATTAAATTTACTCATATGGGATTATATTTTTTAGAAAAAAATAATAAAATTTTAGATTAAAATTATTGTTTTTTTCATTTCCGTTAGAGGAAAAGGATATATGTGAACCATTTATTTACAAGTAAGGGTATATATGAGCCACTTTCATAACAAGGGATATATCAGCTCGACAAAGTTGAGGGGTATATCAGACCATTTTTCCAAGATCGAAAGATATCATAGTCTACCAAGAATCTCAGGACAATCAACCCTCTTATTGTTTTCACATTAACATCACATGTCTTTGTACTGACTATGAAAATTGAAAGAAAATTGCTTTGAGATCCACTCATAAGATCACTTCTTGATCACTACTAATAATTGACAAGAAAATAAAATACTTTCAATCCCCTCTTTTAATTTATCCAATAAAAAAAAACATAACTAAAAACACGCGATTTTTCGACAAAAAATTCCTGAAAAAAATTAACTACGCTCTGATTTACATTTCACAAAGGGTGTTGGTCGATAAAAACAACAGGACATTGATCATGAAAGTCGAAATCGATCCCCTCTAAGGATAGTTTTAACAAGAAAAAAGATGTTACATAACAAATTCTAGAGAAGTTATAAATGTAAATAGCCCAACATGTAGTTAAACTTACAACATTATTGCAAGTGTACATTTGTTCTTAATTAAGAAGAATATTATGAGATCAAGATTTGTCATGTGGTCATTAATGCTAATCCTTTCTAACAAAGCAATTAATTAGACCAATTAACAAGAATAGCACTACATATACTCCACTGTTCTAAGTGTACATCATTAGTTCAAATTTTCCTTTCTCTCAACACATTTGCAACAATGAAAATATCTTTTGTTATTTTTTGTATACTTTTTTGTTTTTCATGGCCTAGTATGCAGAGCGATTTGGAGACGTACATAGTTCAAGTCGAATCACCAGAAAGCCATATTTCCACTCAATCATCAAGAATGGATTTGGAGGACTGGTACAAGTCTTTCTTGCCAAATACCATAGCAACCGCTGGCTTAGATGAAAAGCCGCGGTTGATATATTCATATCACAATGTGATCATAGGCTTTGCTGCAAGATTGTCAGCAAAGCAAGTGAAGGAAATGGAGAAGAAACCGGGCTTTATATCTGCGTGGCCTCAGAGGATATTGTCTTTGCATACTACACATACTCCGAGTTTTCTTGGTTTGCAACAGAACGTTGGCTTGTGGAGGGATGCTAACTATGGAAAAGGTGTGATCGTTGGAGTCTTGGACACCGGGATTTCCCCTGACCATCCTTCATTTAGCGACAAAGGAATGCCTCCTCCGCCTGCTAAATGGAAGGGAAAGTGTGAATCGAACTTCACTACAAAGTGTAACAACAAGCTCATTGGGGCAAGGACTTTCGTAAACAGTGATTCACCGATAGATGATAATGGACATGGAACACACACAGCTAGTACAGCAGCTGGGGGGTTTGTGAAAGGTGCTAATGTGTATGGGAATGCTAAGGGTACCGCGGTTGGGATTGCCCCTCTTGCTCATTTGGCCATTTATAAGGTCTGTGATTCGTTTGGTTGCTCCGATAGTGATGTTCTAGCTGCTATGGATGCAGCTATTGATGATGGAGTAGATATCCTGTCTATTTCCCTTGGTGGAAATAGAAAGTTGTTCTATGAAGACCCCATTGCACTCGGGGCGTACAGTGCAACAAACAGAGGTATTCTTGTAAGTTGCTCTTCTGGTAACGAAGGTCCATACGAAAGCACCTTATCAAATGAAGCTCCGTGGATTCTGACTGTAGGTGCAAGCTCTACTGACAGGAAACTCAAGGCCACTGTCAAGCTCGGAAACAAAAAAATACTCGAGGGGGACTCAGCATTTCATCCAAAGGGTCACAATTCGACATTTTTTCCATTGTATGATCCTTCACGAAATGAAACCGACTTTGACAGCCTTTATTGTGGACCAGGTACACTTAGTGAAACTGAAATTAAAGGCAAAATTGTTGTGTGTTCAGCAGGTGGTGGTTATTCCAGGATTGACAAAGGACAAGCTGTAAAGGATGCCGGAGGCGTTGGTATGATCATCTTTAATACCGCTGATGATGGTTTCACTAAGTTTTCTGATCCTCATGTCCTTCCGGCTTTGCATATTACCTACAAAGACGGAATGGAAATTCTTGACTACATGAACACAACGTCGAAACCAATTGCAAGAATTGCATTTCAAGGAACAATAATCGGAGATAAAGATGTTCCAGTGGTTGCTTCATTTTCTTCTCGCGGACCAAACATAGCTAGTCCTGGAATCTTGAAGCCTGATATTATTGGTCCCGGTCTTAACATTCTTGCTTCTTGGCCTTCCTCCGTTGACAACAAAAAGAACACGAAATCTACCTTCAACATTATATCGGGCACCTCGATGTCCTGTCCTCACCTCAGCGGAGTAGCTGCATTGCTGAAAAGCACACACCCGACTTGGTCCCCTGCAGCTATCAAATCAGCAATCATGACAACTGCTAACACAGTGAACTTCGCCAACGATCCCATCTTAGATGAAAGGCTCCTTCCGGCTAACATCTTCGCCATTGGTGCAGGACATGTCAATCCATCAAGAGCTAATGATCCAGGACTGATCTACGACACTCGTTTTAAGGACTACTTGCCTTACCTATGCGGTTTGAATTACACAAATCGTCAGGTGGGGAACCTCATGCAACGCAAAGTGGATTGTAGGTCAGTGAAACACATTCGTGAAGCACAACTAAATTATCCTTCATTCTCCATCACACTCGGAGACATTTCTCAGACGTATACTAGAACAGTGACTAATGTCGGGGAAGCTAAATCATCTTACAGCGTGGAAATAGCTTTACCACCTGGAGTTTCCGTGAGTGTTAAGCCCTCTATACTGAAATTCTCCAAGTTGAACCAGAAGTTGAAATACCATGTGACGTTTACGAGAAGAGATAATAGCCCAAATAGTGGTATTGTTCAAGGATTCTTGAAATGGAATAGTAAAAAGTACTCTGTAAGAAGCCCAATTGCAGTTGTGCTAGAGCCTAAAATTGGTTTCTAGTTTTAGTATGTATAACAAGAATATATTTGAATAATTTGTATGTTACATTTTCACACATCAAAAATGTTACCACATGTTACATTATATAGAATCATTTTACATAGTAATATTGATCACTAACAATACAAAAACAAGAACAACATAATCCCATAAGTGGAATCTGAGGAGGCTGGTGTGTACGCAGCCTTACCTTGTGGAGGTAGAGAGGAAGAATACGGTAGACCCTTAGCTCAAGTGACCTTTTTGAGAGCTTGAATGCAGCAACATATATGAGAATTCATTGACAACTTGTATGATTAAGTACTTTGTTGTTGTAAAACTGCAAGTTTAACATATTGTATTGACATTTTGATGAATGGTGACTGTTTTCTTTGACAACTTAAAAAGATTCTTAGTTAGCTTTGACAAACTTGCTTATCTATATATATCAACATTTTCTTGCTAAAACTATTACAACAACATATCCAGTGTAATCCCACGAATGGGATACAGAGTGGGTACCTTGCTATACCAGTGGCGTAGCCACCCTTCTGTCATTTGACACCCTTCGTCAGAAAATTATACTATATATACAAGTAAAATGATAAACAATGTGGCTAATAACATATTTTGGACACCTTGACGTAACAATATGACGTAGCCTAGTGGTTTCGGACTCTTTGAAAGAGTAAAGACATGCAAACTTAAAGTGGTGTTCAAATCTCAGTAGTAGAAAAAAAAATCACTTTTTAAGAAGAGCAGGTTCATTTTAGCACTTGGTCAACTTTCGTGAAATTTCTGACTCCGTCATTGGCTAATACTATTCATGTTTGATACTTTTTTAGTTAAGTTGTGTAAAGATAAGACACCTAAGTCTAACTCAACCCCAAGAGTTAGCTCATGAGCAGAGGATTGCATAAGTCCATATAAGCAGACTATAACAACCAATGTGAGACTTTAGCCCACTCTAACATCCCCTTCACGTCCAGAGGCACAACTAAAGTGTCGATTGAAACCAAAACGGAAATGGACCTGACTCTGATACCCTATAGAGAGTTTTTGGACAAAGAGTCAACAAAAAATTTTATTTGCTCTCGATTTGTAGTGATCATCACGATAAGGGGGGCCTTAAAGCAACAATTTAAATGTTTTTTTTTGTGTAAGAGAGGGTTGAAAAGTGGTTATTAGGGAAATTTACCTATAAAGCATATTTGCTCTTAGGGCTGATAGACTTACTAAGAGAGGTAAAATGCTTCCGCACCCTATTGATGGTTCTTCGAATGGCCCATTAATGTTGATATCAAGAGGTATAATAGAAATTCAAATTTGGCCTCAGTTTGACAAATAAGAGTTCAAACTTTGAGGGTGTACGTCTAGACGCCTCAACTTTGTCTCAACCAACAACTAAATATTCAACTCGATCGTCTCCATTGTATCTCATGAGCACCGACATGACACAACAATTTTGGAGTGTGTAGATGATCATTCTGTAAGTTGGAGTATTCAACTATGAAAGTACACGAATTGATGTGTCTAATTATCCGTTCTCAAAATTGAAGTGGTTAATTACTTGCGACTAAGATCAAATTTAAATATCGTAAATTCTTTATGCTTGATAAAAAAGACTAAGACTTCACTTTTTTGTTTCCCTAAAATGAACATGACTTGCCTTTAATTAAGATCTTGTGTCTTTTTTTAATAGATAAAGTTGGAGTCCGGAGCCTAAAAAGTATAAAATATTAACAAAAATTTTAAAATGGTATATAAAAGTTTATATTAACCAAAACGGTAAAATCGCTGGAACAACAATGATTTCCTCCACCGAAAAAAGCAAAATCACTGCAGTAGCAGCGATATAGCAAAATGTGATTTTTTTTCTAAAAAAAATTCAAATCGCTACCTATGCAGCGATTTTTTTTTTTTTTTAAAAAATATATTTTAAGAAAATTTTTAGGCATCGATTTTCATTTTTTAAAAAAAAAAAAAAAACTTAAGAAAATTGTACGAAAAACAAATTTCATTGCTTTTCTTATATTTTTTTGAAATTCAAATATATAGCTTATAAGAAAATGCATTGTTTTAAAAAAATTAAGAATAAGTAAGGTAACAAAAATATTTTCTTTCTAAAAAAAGATATTATATTGAATTTAAATTTAAATGTTGTTTGAGTTCAAATAGAATTCTAACTTTTTAACCTCTTTTATTTATATTTCCACAATGTCATATAATGTTAATCTTCCTATTTTTTTCATCACCGATCATTAGCTTCATTGGTGAGTTTACTACCTTTTTCATATTCTTTATTTTATTATAGATTTTTTTTAAAATATTTTTATTTAGTATATTCAGATAAGAGATTGTCTATTACAAACTAACTTTTTTAAAAAAAAGATTAACTTTTTTTAAAAAATAAAAATAAAATTGGAAATCGCTGCTAGAGCAGCCATTTTATTAAATTTTTTTAAAAAAAATTGGAAAATCGCTTCATGTGCAGCGATTTCATTTTTTAAAATTAATTTTTTTAAAAAAAAAAATAAGAAAATCGCTGCCTAGGTAGCGATTTGAATTTTTTTTAAAAAAAATCACATTTTGTAAAATCGCTGCAGTAGCAGCGATTTTGCTTTTTCTGGTAGAGGAAATCGTTGTTGTTCCAGCAATTTTGCCGTTTTGGTTAATATAAAATTTTATATACCATTTTGAAATTTTTGTTCATATTTTATACCCTTTAGGTTTCGAACTCGATAAAATTATAGCACAACGTTATTCCTTGCCAAAACAAAAAAATTCCACTATTTAAGCAAAAAAAAAATCCACTAAATTATGTTCCATGGGGATCTGTTATTATTGACATAAAATAATAAAGTCTTTAAAATTATCAATTGAGCAACATGTTATTTACTTAGTTAAGGTTCCATGTGGATCTGTTATTATTGACATAAAATAATAAAGTGTCTTTAAAAAATTATCAATTGAGCAACATGTTATTTACTTAGTTAAGTGTCCATCAAAATAATAAAGTCTTTAGAAAATTATCAATTGAGCAACTTGTTATTTACTTAGTTAAGTGTCCATCAAATTTTCTAAGAACAATACACATATTTCGGAAAATTCATAGATTAATATACACGAAATTTGAGATAATCCTAATTTCATGTCTTGTGATACATAAACTTTCGAAAAAATTGATCCCTGTCTTTTAAAAGTAATGATTATCTTTTAATAATTTATCACTAATGGACCCATAAATTTGAGTTGAAACAGAGTTAGCGACACGTATTTCGAAAAATAATGAATTTATACGTACAAAAATATGATATAATCCTGAATTCCTTTTTATGACATATGGAGCACGAACGCATAAAACTTTTTTCTTTTCCTTTCCCTCCCTCGCTTACAGTTACTTCTAATTCCAACCAATTTCTAGTTAATGCACCCAACTCAGGGAAAAAAAAACTTTTCATCGTTCAAAAACAATGAATATCATTAAATAAGCCGTCACCAATGGATCCGCAAAATTTGAGCTCAAATAAAATCAGTATAACTCTATTTGACTTGAAAATTGTAATGTCCATTCCAAAAGGTCTGAGCTTCGCCACGATTTTTTTATTTTATGTTTTGAGTTTTGGGGTCCCAAAACGCAAAATCATGATTATCCAAACTTTTGGTGTGGTATTGTTATTTTTTTATTGGGAAAAGGCTCAAATATGCCATTGAACTTTCAGAAAAGGTTCATTTATGTTATCCGTTAAAAGTTTGGCTCATTTATGTCATTACTTTTAAAGAAAAGACTCATTCATGCCATTTTTTAACAATGGTTTTGGCCAATTATAATTCGGTCACGTCATCAATTTTTTTAATAAAAAAAAAATTAAAAAAAATAATTCAATTTTTTTTTCAAAATTATGATTTTTTTTATTTAAAAAATTGATTTACGTGGCCGAATTACAATTTGCCACGTATCAAAAATGATTTTGCTAAACCACTACTAAAAAATAATGCATTAATGAGCCTTTTTTTGAACGCTAATAGCATAGATGAGCCAAACTTTTAACGGATGACATAAATGAACTTTTTCTGAAAATTCGATCATATTTGAGCAACATGTTATTTACTTAGTTAAGTGTCCATCAAATTTTCTAATAACCTCACTAGGGTCAACCTCCAATACACATGTACACATATTTCAGAAAATTCACAGATTAATATATACGATTTTTGAGAAATCTTAATTTCATGTCTTGTGATATATAAACTTCGAAATGGATACCTGCCTTTTAAAAGTAACAATTATCTTTTAATATTTTGTTGCTAATACACCCATATGTTTAAGGTCAAACAGAGTTGGTGACACATATTTCGAAAAATAATGAATTTATACGCACAAAAATATGATATAATCCTGAATTCCTTTATTATGACATATAAACTTAAGATTTTTTTTTTTCATATTTTAAAAATAATGAGTATCATTTAATAAGTTTTCACCGATACATCCATAAAATTTGAGCTCAAACAAAATCGGCCACACAGAGTTAAACTTCATTTGACTTGAAATTTATAAGGTCCATTCCAAAAGGTCTGAGCTTCGCCATGACTGATGACTGACGTTGTTTTCTTTTATTTTTTAAATTTTGAGATTTCGAAATGCAAAATCATAATTATCAAAACTTTTGATGTAGATAAGCACGCGAATTATTTTTAAAAATTATCATCAAACTAATTCATTTGTCATGAAATCCAAAGGGTCCATTCAACACATTCTTAACTTTGTCATGATCAATATTGTTTGTTTGGTTTTTTTTTGTTTATTTAGAGGTCTTGAAACACTAATTTATGATTATCAAAGCTTTTTATGTGTATAAGCACATGAATTTTTTAAAAGTTATCGTAGACCAATTCATTTGCCATGACGGGTATAATATCTATCTTTTTCGCATTTAAGAGTTTTTAGAATTCAAAATTATGATTATTAAAACTTTTAATGTGCTTTAGCACATGATTTTTTTAAAAAAAAAAAGCTATTGCCAAATCCTATTTGTCTTAAAATTCAAACGTCTCAGACTTTATCATACCAAAAAAGCAAATTTATAATTATTGAAACTTTCGTTATGTATTAACTAAATTTCTCTAAAGTTGTCCTTGAACTCATTTGTCTTTGAAATTCAAAAGGTCCATCCCAAACAACGTGGTATTTCCCATAGATTGATCATATTGTTGAAGGATAATTTATACTAAAATATAAATATCGATCAAAATTAAAATAGTAAAAATTTATCACAAATAATACCACTTATTTTGTGATAAAGTCATTATATTGAAAGCAATTATATATATATATATATTATTTTATTAAAATTGTATATATTTTTTTTAAAAAAATAATTAATATTATAATGTCAATTTAACAATATATATATATATATATATACCTAAAATTATTCTTATAAAAAATCATAAATTCACGTGCCTAATAATTTAGACTATAAACTCCACTACTTCAACAAGCTGTGTCTTATAAAATGCCTCGCTATATTTTCCAATGTCTCACGTTGTAGATAAATTGTTTCGAATGCTATCTACAATTTTTACTCTTTAAGCTAACAACATCTATATTTATAATAATAATAATAAGGAATTATAAATTTTATTAAAACATGAATTAATCCTGGGGGCAAAAAGGTATATTCACACATCCAAGTAATGAGGGGGGGTAGGGGTAGGGTGGGTGAAAAGGGCTAAATCGTTTTTTTATAGCCCAACAAGGTCGTTATAAATTTATGTTTGTCGTCTAATTTTTGTAGGTTGCTAGGAGATTTGTTCCCAAAAAAAAATAAAAATTATTTATGTGATGGTATTTAAATAAATATTAAAATATAAAAATGAACGATTTTTTTAAAAGTTTATGATTTAAAATAAATTATAAAGTAACTATTCTTTTTTATTCTATAAAATAAAAAATTAAACTTTAATTTTATTCATATTAAAAATATATGATTTTTTTTTAGAAATTGAGTAGAGAAAAAGATTAAACATAAGTTATAATAGAGGTAGTAATAGATATCTAAAAATTAAATTGAAGAAAATAATAAAAGTGATCCCATATATTGAGAGTAGGTTCAAAATATTTTTTTTAAATTATGTAGTAATATTGTTCCTTTAAGTTCACCAAAAATATAAAACTTTCGTTAAATTTTAAAAATTTTGTGTTTGTTAGATTTGATAAAGACGACGGAAAATAAATAATCAAAAAATATATTATCAAAATCTAAAATATGCAACACAAAATCACTTTAAACACACAAAAAATATATAATAGCATAAATTAGCTAAGTTTCCTCTCTCTTTTTTCTTATAGATCTAGTCCAACCTAACAGATCTCTCAGATAAATATTTTCTTCGTTTATTTTTATTTGTCATTTATTTAAATAAATTTTTATTTGTTATTTGTTATTTGTTCAAATAATATTTTATCTTATTTTTCACTTTTGACATATTAAGAAGAGACACGTATGTTTTTTATGTTTTACCCTTCTCGTCATTAAATACTCTTTCTCCAAATTACTATGTTTCAAGACTTAGAGCCTGTTTGGAATTGCGGCTAAAAGCAACTGACTTTCAAAATCACTTTTTATTTGTGTTAAGATAATTCATTTGAAAAGTGTTTTTGATAAGTGGATTGTGTTTGACCATTTTTTTAAAAAAAAAATATATACTTTTGAGAGTCAAATTTTGAAAAAATACAAGTATTAATACATTTTTAATATTAAGATTATCTTAAATGTCTACTATAAAAATTTTAATTAAATTTTTATTTTTATTAAATTAAAATATGCATGTTTAAATTTTCAATCAATATTATACATAGATAAATAAAAAAAAGATTGAGTATTGATATAATATCAACATGATAATTTATATATAATTAAATGTCAAGACAAAATAAATTTAAAAAGTATTTCACAAATAAATCATTATGTATAAAAAAACTCATCACAAAAATAAATAAATAAAAAGATATATATGGGTAAATATGTATGTATGACGGGATTTTTTGGTCTTGGAAGAAATAATTTTCTACTTCTAAAATTTTCAATTTCTTTTCAAGTTGTTTTTGCTTTTATTTAGAAACAGTTTTACTATTAGTCAAACATCTTATTTTTAATAATAAATATTTTTTATTCAAAAAAATAAAACTTCAATACTAAATCAAACTCCGTTGAGTAGTTAATAAGGACTATCAATGAAAATTTTTTATCTGCATTCGGTGTTTATATCAATTTAATTTAATTTCCATTATTATGTGATTTAATGAAGTAAAATTAACACATGACATGCATGTATTGATTTGGTGTAAGAACCCTGTACAGGTAAGTTTTACCCGTAGCAATTTTCATTATTATGTGATTTATGAAGTAAAACGAACAATATGTTTTAACACATGTCATCCATGTATTGTTTTGGTGCAAACATCCGGTGCGCTAAATTTTATCCACTATCAATGTTAACTTTTGACTAATTTAAGTAGGTATTTGGCCACGTGATACCATATCACGATATGGTATCGCTCGTAAGATGGAATCAGCGTTTGGACATGTCATTTTACACTGATTTCATCTCATGATTCCATATCATTAGATGAGATATCATATTCTCCAAAAACCATGATATGGAATGAGAATACCATATCATGATTTGAGTTATTTTAATACAAAAATTGATTCACAAGTTTATATTTTGTTAAAACAACCTCACATTTATATATAATAACCATTTATTTCATCACATGTAAATAAAATTTATGATCACATCATTACGTTTTAAAATTTATTATTTTCACCGATATAAAATTTATTATTCTCACTAACATATAGTCACTTTAACTCACACTTCACGATTGTTGAGCAATAAAATCTTGAAGACCCCGTGAAAGGTTTTTCATTTTTACTCAAATATATCAATGAAACAATTACTTAAGTGGAGAACAAATAATTTTGTGATAATTTATTATACGATTTTATGACTTTGTATTTATTTGACAATATTGAATATACAATTAGGGTTATTTTACTAGTTTTAGAACTTATATGATTTTTATGTTTATAAGAAAAATATACAATACCAAAAATTTCATATCGCATGTTCAAACAAAACTTTAATATCATGTCATGATTACATATCATGATATCATATCATGATACCATATCGCATGGCCAAACGGATCCTACGTAACCAAAGTACTTCATTTAATTAAAAGGGCCATTCTTGTCATTTTCCCTAGAAATTGGACCACCTGTGAATCCTACTATTTGAACCCCCCAAAAAAACAACAAACACAAGTCTCCTATTTATAGTTTCTCTCAAAATCAAAAACTGATTTTTTTTTAAATAAAAAATGAGTATTAAATTTCTTCTTTTTCAGCAGAATCATCAAGGCTTCAAGATTCTTGATTCTCCTTCACTTCACAAATCTCTACCTTGTTTTCATCAACACCCAATTGTTTCTTTTCCCAAGAAATGCTTCCACTCCTCAGGTTTGTTTGTTTTTATACTTATAAGTATTTTTTTAAAAAAAGGAGAGATTTTTATGATTGTTTTTCAATATTCATGTGTATTTATGCTTACCCTTTTGATAGTTTAGTCCAATTTGGGATTCTTGATGTGGTATCATTGATGAAAGAAAAAGGTGATTTTGTGAATTTTTTTGTAATATCAAGTGTATTTGTACTGCCCCTTTTAATGAATTAGTTCAACTTGTACTTGAGTTCTTGAAAGGAATTCCCTTAATTATACAATCTTTATTCTTTTTGGGAAATTGACATAAATAGTTGCTGGCCCAAAAAAAAAAAATTGCCATAATATTTGTATAGAGCATGTGTATTATCTAGCTGATGTAGACATTTTCTGCTGAGCAACCAAATCTGTAACTTCCCTCTTTCTTTTTTTACCTCAATAGTGTATTATTTTGCTTAAAGTTTGAATCTTTTTGCTTCTCAAAGTAAAACTGTACTTGGGTAAATGGGTTCTTGAAGGGGGTATGATTGATGAAAGAAAAAAGAGATTTTGTGATATATTTTTCAGTATCAAGTGTATTCATAATGTTAGTTGTGATGAATTAGTCTAATTTGTACTTTTGTGCTTGAAGGAGCTTCCCCCATCTATACAATAGCAAGTAGGTGTGTTTTATTTTGCTCAATTGTAATCTATTTTCCTCAAAGTTTGAATCTTTTTGCTTCTCAACCGTCCAAAGTACTTAGGTTCTTTTTGTTTCTCAACAGTCAAACTGTACTTAGGTTCTTGAAGGGGTATGATGTTGAAGGAAAAAGAGATTTTTGATTAATTTTTTTTTTGTATAAAGTGTCGGTCGTAGTATTAGCATATTCATTTAGTCTTTGGTTTCGAGTTTCTGATTATCATATGTGGTTTATTGGGTTTAGGTGATTGCACCTTGTTGTTAATGTTATGGTTTCTTGCATATATGCTCTGTACTACTTTGCTATTAGCTCTCATGTTTTTCTTTTTGATACTGCTTTGATTTTCTTGAGCAGAGGGCCTTTCGGCAACAACCTATCTACCTCGGAGAGGTAGTGGTAAGGTCTACGTACACCCTACCCTTCCTAGATCCCCCACTTTGTGGATTTCATTGGGTTTTTTGTTGTTTTTTTTCATATGAAGTGTATTTTTACTGCCCCTTTAAAAAGATTTAGTTCAATTGTAATCTATTTTGCTCAAGTTTTGGAAATTTTTGCTTCTCAAAGTACAGTTGATAATGTGCTCTTTACTTTTAAGTATAAAAAGAAAAAAAGAAAAAAAATTATGATCTTTCTTCAATATCAAGTTTATTTCTACTGCCCCTTTTGATATATTAGTCCAACTTGTACTTGTGTTTCTTGATTCTTGAAGGGGTATGATTGGTGAGGGTTTCTTCAACTATAAAATCCACATTGCCAATTAGGTGTTTTTTCTGAAAATTCAATATATTCTATTTTACTCAAAGTTGAGATCCTTTTGCTTCTCAAGTTTAGTTGATAATGTACTTTATTTAGGTCATGAATGTGATCTTTTTATATAGGTGGTAATTCAAGCGGTTGTTTAGTAGATGTATCTCAGAAAAGTTCTCAGATTTTGTGATTGTTTTATTTTTCAGTATCAAGTGTGTTTCTACTATCCCTTTTAATGAATTAGTCCAATTTGTATTTGGGTTCTTGAAGGGGTACGATTGGTGGGGTTTCCATCAGCTATACAATCCACATTGCCAAGTAAGTGATTTCTAAACTCAATTGTAATACTTTGCTCAAAGTTTTAGTTGATAATGTCTTTTTTCTTGCTCATGAATGTGATCTTTTTCTGTATTCAGGACTATTGGTTACTAGATGTATCTCAGAAAGTTTCTCAGATCCACTTGGGCCTAATGACTTTGAATCACTTGAGGTTTTCCATTTTTACTTCTGGAGCCATTTACTCAAAGTTCAATTATATGTTTTTGTGAATTTGACTTGTATTTGTATGTGGAATTGAGCAACGAAATACTTGTTAATTTATTGGTGACGACCATTTTTCTTTGAGAGGTATGGCTATGAATACTATCATTGCATAAAAAAACGAGTTTGATATGGAAAATTCTCTAGCATCCAAGGGTGTGGTCTAGCGGACAATAAAATGGGAGAGCTAGAAGATACCTTACGTAATTTTTTTCCCCATTTATTTAGGCCTTAGCCAGCAGAGTTATCCGATACTTGTCTTGGTGAGAGGTAGAAGATACTGAGTGGAATAGTCGAGGTGTGTGAGGTGTGTGCAAGCTTTCCCAGACATCACCCTTATAAAACATAGAAAAAAGTAATAGAAAATTCTCTATGTATGTGGATAAAGTTCCAGATATGAGAAGTAGTTGATATAGGAAGCAATTTGTTTTGGTTCCTAGCCATTTCAAGCTGATGTACTGACTGTTATTACTAATTGAAGACATTTCGATGTGAGGGCAATGTTCTCTGGTTTGAGTACATTTCTAATGTTTCCAATGCTTCTTTCCCTTGAAATTGTGAATCAAAGAGGTCGATTGGCTCATATTTTTATTCTTAAACCTCTCGATATTTTTGAAAAGGAAAAGAAACATAATAGGGAAAAGGGGGTTATGTTGTTTCCTTGAATGTTTCGAAGCCGACATTTGATTTGTTGGATTTGATGTATTTGCATTTAATTTATTTTTTTTTAACAAAAGACATTTTGATATTACAGAATTTGAAACAAAAAGAGAACGCCTTTTTGACAATTTTGAAGGGAGCAAACTCTTTTCTGCCCCATGTGGTTCTTGCTAGCACAATTTTGGCTCTTATCTATCCACCTTCTTTTACTTGGTTTACCAACAGGTTTGTCTATCATCCAATCGGTGCTTATTTTCTCATCTATTTTGTTCTATCCCTCTAGCATCTCATGCTATCTTACTTTTCACCTTGCAAAAAGTTTTGCGATAGGTCTGATAACTCTTTCAGAAGTTCGCAGGGACAGATAATGCTTGTTTCTGTATTTTGATCTTATTAATTGATACTGTTGTCTGTTAGACAAAGAATTCAATTGACATGTAATTATTTTCCCTGTTTGACGTATTAAGTAACATTGGTTACTGCATGAAGCAAGTGCATTTATATTTTGTTAAAAGCAAGCAAGTTCATTTTTAATTTTTAATTTGGAGCTTAAGTTCTACTTTTGGAGGTGTTATATACTGTCTATGCAAATTAGTTAGAATAGAAGAAAATATTTCCTATGCATTCGTGAACTAGGTGGCATCTTTATGTTGTTGAACTACATAAATAAACAGTTGTAAGATACTTTTGAGTCTTTAATACACATTATTAAAGCTAATAATTCGAAGAATTTCAAAATGTATGCATATCACTTTCTGAAAGAAGAGTTCTGTTCAGACTTTTGTTTGTTTGGATTACTTATCATGTATACTAGAATCAACAACTCATTCCAAGGAGAAACTCATATAAATTTTGCCGGGACAAATCATTAATTGCATTCTAGAGGACTTATATCTCTCTGCTAGACTTGGTCAAAGTATCGTGGCTTGATCATGTCATTTGAATTTATCCTTATAAATGTATACTGAGGCTTCTATAACTAAACCAATTGGCATTAGTTGTAGCAGGAGGTGTGGTAGAGACCCGTGCCAGAGGTCAGAGTAATTCCTTTATTGAAAGTTTTCCGTGCATATATCTATTTCTTTTACCAATTTATCCCCTCTAGAAAAGGATGGAGGTGTAGAATTGGATCTTGGCAAAAGTCTGTCATTCAATATTTGCACCGATTTGGTCTCACGTTGTCTATCTAGGATAGTTAGAGAAAGGTATTATGAGACAAATAGTTGCAGAGTGCATATCAAAAAGTCTAAACTGCTTAGTTTTTCACCTCATTGTATGGTCTCATTTTAACCGTGATGTTTGCCGTTTCTAGGTACTATGCCCCTGCATTAGGATTTTTAATGTTTGCTGTTGGAGTCAATTCAAGTGAAAAGGACTTTCTTGAAGCTTTCAAGAAACCTGCTGCCATTTTTGCTGGTTATATCGGTCAATTTGCTCTGAAGCCACTACTCGGGTATCTTTTTGGCACAGTTGCAATGTCCGTATTGGGTCTTCCAACTTCCTTAGGTAAAATCTCAGACCCCTTTTTCAGGAAAGAAAATAGTATGCTGACTAAAGTTTTGTTATCTGTGTATCAGCTGCAGGGATTATGTTGACCTCTTGTGTTAGCGGAGCACAGCTGTCAAATTATGCTACTTTTCTAACCGATCCACAAATGGCCCCTCTTAGTATAGTGATGACAGCGTTATCTACAGCTACTGCTGCTTTTATAACCCCGACATTAACTTTATTGCTTATTGGGAAAAAGTTGCCTGTGGATGTTAAGGGAATGATTTCCAACATACTCCAGATTGTTGTTGCACCTGTTGCTGGTGGACTCTTTCTGAATAGGTATTATAACGTTATGTCTATGTATATCCTTCAATGATCCGAACTTCATTCTTTATGACTTCTGATTTTGCTTCAACAGATGCCTCCCACAGATTTCCCATGCCATTCGGCCGTTGTTGCCTCCCCTGTCAGTTTTTGTGACTGCTCTCGCTGTAGGAGCTCCACTCGCTATTAACATAGATGCCCTCGTATCCCCTTCTGGAATGTCTGTTTTGTTCCTTGTGATTGCATTTCATTTATCAGCTTTCATCTTGGCCTATTTTCTTTCCGGCCTAGCCTTCCACAAAGCACCAGATGTCAAAGCTCTACAAAGAACATTGTCATACGAAACAGGTTTGGAGACTAGATAATATTATCACCGTGCACGAGATGCATATATTATTGAAACTTGATTGACGTTGTCATTTTCAAATTGCGTTTGCAGGCATGCAGAGCAGTCTTTTGGCCCTTGCTCTTGCCAATAAGTTTTTTCAAGATCCCCTTGTTAGTGTCCCTCCGGCTATATCAGTAAGTCATCTATCAATTTTACGAGTTCAAAGCTTTAGTTACTCAAAATTGCCAAAAATGATTAGCTTTATATGCGTTCATCTGAAATATGGTATATAAATATCAATATCAGAGTCGAATCTTTTGCCCTCCGTTAATAGTTTGGCTGCTTTTTGCCCCTGTCGTTACCAAAAGGTAGCATTTTTGTCCTTTCAGGTTCGGAATCTTTAAAGAAAAACATACGGATAAAGGAAAAAGTGTTTAACCGTATAGTTTAGGGGCAATTTTGATCCTTTTCCGCTCTATCATCCTATTCATTTTTCTTTCTATTTTTTTCCAGTTTTTAACTTTTAGTCACATTTTAACATTTGCTTGGTACATTTTTGCAGGTTGTGATCATGTCATTAATGGGCTTCACACTAGTGATGCTGTGGACTAAGAAAAAAGAAACTGTTATGGAGTGATATAACTATTAAAATTATCATTCATCGAGTTTCAAATCGTCTGTTGATTGATCCTCGAAAATTTCTCGATCATCAAAAAAAATAAAAAAGATCCACACATTATCTGTCCTAACAGTGCTTGTAATGTCAAGAACCTCATGGTACAACTAAAGATGGCATCACCAAATGTTGTGTGGAATTTTATTTTCTATATGTAATTTTCAGTAGAAATAAATGTGTACTACATTTTTCTTTTGCGATAGGTAGTTAAGTGTTATTTAGTTTTTTTTTTTGTTAGTGTTGTCATTTTAACTCTCATATAATATATATTTTTTAAAATTTTAGTATTATCGTTGCTTCTGTTATTGTATTATTTTGTTATTGTTGTTGTTTTCTTCATTAATATTATAAACATGATTTATTCACTGTTATATTTATTTTACATAATGATATTTAATATATTTTATTTGAGCTAAGAATTTATTGAAAAACAAGCTATGTATCTTTCTTTTGCACGTTTCCCAAACTCTTTTAATTATAGGCATTAACTATAATAAGTTATTATTCTTAGCATCAAAATGAAATTTATTGACAAGTTTAAGAAATCGTCAATATATTTTGTCTATGCATATTTATATTTTAAAATCAATGTATATTATTTTTAAAATGGCATAATACATATATTGGACTCTAAACTTGGCTTCAAATTTTAAATTTGATCTCCAACTTTCATAATGTACAAACAGACACTTTAACTATCCAACTTTTAAATAAATAAACACATGAGTCCTACATGGAAGAATACACGTAGGATACCACGTAGGACAAAAAATGACATGTAGTACGACATGTAGGACGTGTGTGTCTATTTGTTCAACTTTATACAAGTTTAAGTGTCTATTTGTGCAAATCCAAAGTTGAAGAGCATATATGTGATTTGAAACTAAGTTAAAGGGCACATTTATGTATTATGCCTTTAAAAATCCATTCATATTTTCTCTTATCTAAAACAAAAAACAAAAAAGTGAAAAACTTGACTCTCAATCAACAATGGCAGTTCCAATTTCATTATCCCTCTCAAAACTTCATTTTCTTCCAAATCAAAAACAAACCCAATTCTCTTGTACATATAAAGATCCAAACTTTATCTTCTTTACAAGAAAAAAGACTCATTTTCCAGCACCCATTATCAGTAATTTGAAAAATGTTGCTGCAATTTTGGGTTTTTCTGGACTTGCTTTTACAACTCTAATGGTGGGCTCAGCTTCTGGTTCTGAGTTAGGTTTAATGGGTTCTTCTTCTTGTCAATGCAATGAACCTTCTAATGCTCTGTCATTGCACACTTGGGCTAGTCATGTTTCCACTATTGTTGAATGGTAATTTCTCTGTTCCTATTTTGTCTCACATATTTGACTTGATGAGAGTTCAAGATGTTAAATTGTGTTTTTTAAGATGTTAATTTGGATTATACTTACTCTGTTCCCTTGTTGACATGACATGACATGACATTTTGAAACTCTAAATCTGACTACTATTACTTTATGTTGTTATTTAATACTACTAAGGATGGTATGGTAAAAAAGGATTTTCTTGGCTTGCTAAAATGGAGAAGTAAAATGAGATGGAGGGAATTTATTATATGAGGTGGATCAAGATTTGAACTTTGAATTGAGGGTCCATTGGGAACCATCTCCCTATCTTCACAAGGTAGGGGTAAGGCTGCATACACGCCATACTCTCCAGACCTCACTTGTGAGATTACAGTGCAAATGTTGTTGATCAAGATTTGAACTTTATAAGTTTGAGTTTGAGTTTGTGTGCTACCATAAAGCATTTGATTTATTGGATTCAAAATCTAGTACTTCTAGTTATTTACTGAGTTTTCTTAAGAGTTAATTGGTCAAAAACACACCTAGGATATACCCATTTTTTGAGTTTCATATAGGAAATATCATCATCGTTCAGGTAGGTAAAGTAAACAATTGATAGTTGAGGTGTGTTTTGATGAAGGCATAATACATATATTGGACCTTAAACTTGACTTCAAATTTTAACTTTGACCTCCAACTTTCATAATGCACAAACAAACACTTTAACTATCCAACTTTCAAATAAATAAACACATGAGTCCTACATGACAAAATACACGTAGGATACCACGTAGGACAAAAAATGACATGTAGGATGACATGTAGGACATGCGTGTCTATTTGTTCAATTTTATACAAATTTAAGTGTCTACTTGTGCACACCCAAAGTTGAAGGGCATAAATATAATTTGAAGCCAAGTTAAAGGGCATATTTATTTATTATGCCTTTGATGAATAACGGTGATAGTTTAGGTAGGAAATTCACACACATGATAGTTTAGGTTTGAAACTCGAAAAATCGGAGTACTTTAGGTGTGTTTTTGACCCTTCTTTCTTTTCTTAATACATATACAAGGTTTGAGCAAACTCTATTGTGGTTCAAACCTGTTACATATGCTATGCATCCACGGTTCGCCACGGTATATTTATAGGGAAAATGTTCAAATTTATCCATCTGTTATGCAACTCTCGCCCTCCCCAGACTCCATTTCTCAGAAAAATGTCCAAAATTATCCTGGTTTAAAGTAATAGTTAAAATATTAGTTTAACAGATACTAAAACATTACATCAAAACTCAAATTTGAATTATCAAAAATTACGGAAGTTTTATAGAAATGGAATGGTATCAACCAATTTCATGACGTCCTAAAATGGAAAGGGTGTTATGTAAATTTGGGCAGAGGGGGTATTGTAATGTGCAGTGCACTCTGTCACGGGGTGTTATTTGTTCATATGTTTTTTTGTGCCGAATGAAATGACATGATTTTTAACTTTGTTTGAAAGGGTAACTGCTATGGCTCTGGTTTGGCAATATGGAGAAAAGTCGGGTTATGAATCTTGGAAGGGACTCTCCTGGGGTATGGTAAGTAATGTTGCTTAGTCGTGATCATTCATTTGTTGTGCAGATGCTTTTGCTTTTGGCAGTCATATTTCGATCAAAATTTTGTGCTCTAGGTTTGCAATATTGAATCTTCTTTCTGTCGATGAGCTTGACATGACTGTAAATACTTTTTGAAAATGACTTCTCTTAATATGTTGAAAATTTCAGTTTAATTGATGAATGTTATATTGGCCCTTCTCGATTTCTATTTACCTGTTGTTAAGTGAGATAGAAGCTTAAGTCTTTCCCTAAAAGTGGCAGTTGAACTCAAAAACTCTAGAAAGAACAATTTTCGAAATATTTTTGTTGCTCAAAGGAAAAAACTTCCTATGGTATGTACTATAGAGAACTTGAAAAAAAGTAAGTTGGCTGTATACATATGTGAAATCTGTAAAGCGAGTCTAGTCTCAGGTTCGAAACTCATCAGAGGCAAAACACCATTGTGATTTCTTTCCAATCTGCATAAACCTTGGCGGACAGAGTTATGAGGTACCTATGTTCGTAGGAGGTAAACGGTACCTGATGGAATTAGTCAAGATGAGCAAGTTGGCCCGAACACCGCTATCATAAGGAAAAAAAAAACTCTGTACGGTGAACTACATGCAAGCTTTGTGACATTTGTACATTCTTTCTTTGCGATATATTAGAGTCGCAGAACTCAGATCAGTGCCTATATCTGGTCATATAGCAATGGCTGTTATGCATAAATAGCATTCTTCTGGTAGTAGAAAAGTAGATAACAGTCTTTCCTGTTAATTAAAAGTTTGTGTTCTCGTACGTTTAATCAGACAATAGTCTAAATGTCTACTTCTTTTAATTCTTGTTTATGGATTGGGATTGGGTTAACTCAATTAGTCGATCAACGTTTTACTACCATACAGTAATGAAAACAAACTATAAGAGGCTGAAATGAATATTATCGCTGTCAGCCTCTTATTGCAGTGAGTTTTTTCCTTCTTTGATGATTCCGATTATCTCCCACCAATCCATTTCCCCGATTCAACCAATCCCAAACCTTAGGGAAATAATTGTGTCTTGATTGATTCATGACTGACTCTTTTAGGAAGAAGTACAGGTGTTATGAATGAAGTCTTTTTTTCCCCTCTATTTTATTATGTTTTTCAATACTATCCTCAGCCAAAAGCAACAATAACAGTTACGCCTCAATTCGAAACAGGTATTTTCAACCAAGATACACGATTTAAACTTGTTTATGACATGCGTTCCAACCGTGAAATGCTTCATAGAGAGCGGTGGTGGAAAACATGTACATGTGATATAATTTGTTGAGGTTACACTCCCATCACAGTGCTACTGTAATCCATATATATTGTTGGCGGCTATCCCGTGAAGTTTAGAACTTCTTGCTCTTCAGGTTTCCTTTTTCACTTTCTCATGACATGGACAACGTAGTTCAAATGTCGAAATTAAGTTGATTTTGATTACTGAGTTTTTTGTTCTAATATTATCTAGTCAGTGACAAGACAGTAAAAATTAGAGCTTTTCAAGTTGTGAAAATGTTGTTTTTTCTTAACAAAGTGATGTTCTTTTGTTTGACTGGTTATGCTGAGTTATCGCGTCATGTTTCTCTTTGATCATTTAGCAGTTATCTCCATTTCTTTTCTCCGATTTAGGTGCCCCTGCTTGGAGGAGCACTCTGTGCCTGCACTTGGCATTTCTTTTATAACTCGGAGTCTCTTGAGGTAAGTAGATGCAATTCTTTATCTAGAACGAAATTTATGAACTTCTCTTGGTAAAATATGATTGCGGATTTGTCCTAAACCATTCCCCTATAGGCAGCGGTTGATCTACTATGTTGGTTACAGATTCAAGTGAACTCAGTAGCTTTTTTTCAGATCCTTATATTCAGAAATCTACTAAATCTACAAAGATATTTGCCTGTGGACTCATTTATTGTTTAGTATCGACTTGATATCACTGCAGGAGCTTGTAAACTTCAAATCCTGAATCCACCTCTAATCGCGGAGATATGACTAACGTTCCGTTTCCATGCATGATTTTCAGGTAGTAGTGGCTCTACAAGCAGCTTTGACAGTAATTGGTAATGCCACAATGTGCTTTGCAGCATTCCGGATATACAGATCAACACAGAACCAGTCAAAAGAACTGTGATCATCGTCTTCGAGTCCAGTGTACTTTCTTTAGTCATTTCACCCTACTAGATTCTTTGTCTAACTCGTACATAACGTAACGATTCGTTGCTCCATGCTAAGAAATGGAAGAGTTTTTATAGACCGGAGCTCTAAGCTAGGTCGAAAAAGAAATCAGAAGCGGATCCAGGATTTTAAATTTGTATTGTTTAACTTTTTAAGGTTCTTAGACTAAACTCATTGTACATTTTTGAATTCATGTACTCGAGATTCAGAATTTATAAATATCAATGGTTAAACCAAATTCTCGATTATTTCACCAGATATTTGCTACATCCATTGAATTATTCTCAAAATAGTACTTCATAAGTAAATTAATTTTATCATTTTACTCATAATATTGTAAATGAAATTTTTAATGAACCTAATATAATTGTACTATGCTTTAAAATATAAAATAAAATAAGGAGACAAATTGGAGGCAACAACACTGACATTTTTTTAACCTCACGTGTTAAGAAGCTTCACTGAATACTTTTTTTTTTTGTGGGAAAATACAAAAGGTTAATTTATTACATTTGGAAAATTATATTTTGCTTTTTTCTAAAAGTACATTTAGAGGGTCCCAAATGTTTCCTCTTCCATTTTACTTTTGCTGACTTTTTTTAAAAACATTTTTAGATTCGATGTTTATTTTGGATTTTGATTAAGCGAGTTTGTTTAATATAATATTTATCAAAGGAAAAAGTTTTTTTTTTTTGTTAGGATTTTTTTATTTTTAGGAAAAATTATATATAATGACAAATTGATAAATTAAATTAAATGTTCTATCATATTTTAATTTAATTATACACTGTAGCAAAGTATTTATCAGTTATCTCTCTCCCTTAAACTCTCGCTCGCTACTCTTCCACTCTCGCTCCATCTCTCGCTCGCTCCATCTCTCGCTTTTATACAAATACAAGTGTATATAATGTGTTTCTGTTTGTATAAAACAAGAAAAAAATTGTATATATACATATATTTTCGTTCCCCTCTCTCCTCTCAGATCTCGCTCGCCACTCTTCCAGATCTCGCTCGCTACCCTCGACTCTATCTCTTTTATAAATAGAAACGAAATGTATAAATTGTATTTCTGTTTGTACAAAGTGAGAGAAAATTGTATATACACTTCCAAATATCTATATCTTCGTCCTGTACACTTATAATTATACAATACAAAGTGAGAGAAATTCTCTCTTTCTCATTTTATAAGTACAAAAATTTACAATTGATTTGTATACAACTACTTTCTTTTGTATATGTATAGCGAATTATACAATTAGTTTCTTTGTATATATATAGCGAATTATACAGTTGGTTTCTTTGTATATGTATAGCGAATTATACATATTTATGTTTGCTATAGAGTGTAATTATGCAAACTTTATTATAACATACAAATATAAATTTTGTATTTGCTATATGTGGAAATTGCCCTTTAAGCTTAAAAAAAATAATCGATAAATTAAAATAAAAAGGTTGTTCATTTAGTTTTGAATACGATATGAACGTAACCATATTTTTAATTATTCAGAAAATATTTTTAATGAGTTCAATATAATATAGACAATATATAAACTAGCAATAAATTTGGAATTCAACATGTAAAAAAAATAAAATTACATAGATTTATTGTACATACAATTCAGATATATTATTATACAATTGATGTAGAACAAAGACACTTTCTAGAAAGATGAGGGTCGTAAACATGGTATTTAGATCATGAAATAGGTTTTCTTCATTGATATGACGACTTAGGAAGACAGAACTAAAATTTAAAGCTTAAGCGTTCAAATTTTAAAATTAACAATTTATACATATTCCATAGATTTTTATTAGAACAATACAAATTTTGATCTTCAAAGTGCTACGAATTTGACTGAACTCGTAACTTAAACTCTAGCTCCGTCCTTGATTAAATTAAGGGTGGCGGAAACTCGATCCGATTGAGAAATTTTCTTCTCAAATTCAGAAAATAAAGCAAGATTTTCTTGATGGAGAAGATTTGCCTTTTTCCTCAATTTTTCATTTTCTTCTAATATACTCATATTTTCCATATATAACTTCAAATTTTTCAATTCCATATTTTTACCTACTGCTGCCTTTTCCTCACTTCTCTTCCTCCTGAAAAATAAAATCATATTATATATTATTATATTGAGCTAGTATGAATCGAAATATTAGTTCGTGAAATAATATGACTTTTCACGAATAATCATCTTTTAGTATAAATATTTTTACACTGTCAATATATATAAATTGAATTCATACATATACATATATATTGTATAGAACAAGAAGAAAGTCACACTTCATAAGAAAGTAATAATAATATATTTACCAATTCCGTCCTAATTTATTTGATATTATTTAAATTTCGAGAGCAAACTTCTCCATTTTGTCAACACATTTGAACATACTAATATCTCAAAAAATTTTGAAAAATAATTTATGTATTTAGAAACAATACAAAAAGTTTGTATAAATCACAAAAATAATTGAACAATTTGAAATATTTAAAAAAACATACAAATTATCACGGTCAAATATTTTCTTATTTCTTGAAATAAAAACTATATCATATAAATTATGACAGAGATGATAAAAAAAAAGATATGAATTGTTTTAAATTATGTGTAAAAGTAGTATAAATACCATGCAAGCCTATGAACTTGAACTCTGGATTTTTTTGGGTTTTTTTTCTTCCCAGAAAAATAATGAATACGTGAAGCACTCCATTCTGTTGAATTAACACACATTTTCTTGATTCTTTAAGTAGTTTTCTTCTAATTTTTTCTTAATTTTTTAAATATATACTTTGAGAAGAAGAAGAAGAATTGAATAAAATATGATGTGAGTGAGATCCTATAAATAGATGGAGTTATTATGTTTTTTTTTTTGTATATATTCACATTATGTTCCATGTGGCATTTTGAAAAGATTAGATAGACGCAGAATTTTAATATGATATCAGCGTAGATAGCTATGATGTTAAGATTGATTTTAACGAGTAGCGATAAAAGAGACTATTTAACCAAATGCCTCATTTCACGCAATATATTATCAAAACTATTAAAAAATATTTATATATCATAACTTTTAATAATTATTTTTAATTATTTAAATTTTAAATAAAATAATTATAAAATTCAAATATATTTCAGACTAATTTTGTGACTATAAGAGGGACAAAGACAAGAAGTAAGAGAGGGCTCTAATATTTTTCAAAGTATTGAATGATGACAAGGGGACTCATGATTACTTATAGCAGTAACTTCATATATATTTCCACGAAGAAAAAGCCTAAGAAGAGGCAAATGGATCTATTTTATTATTGAGGTAATAAATATATTAGATTTTAAATTTGGCTTCAAATTTTAATTTTGATATTTAACTTTTATAATGCATAAATGTGCATTTTAACTATTCAATTTTTAAATAAATAAATATATGAGTTCTACATGACATAATACACGTAGGACACCATGTTGGATAAAAAATGACATGTAGGACGACACGTAGGATATGTGTGTCTATTTGTTCAACTTTATATAAGTTTAAGCGTCTATTTGTGCACATTCAAAGTTGAAGGGCATATTTATGTATTATGCCTTTATTATTAATGAAATAGCCAAAAAAATCACCATTTAAATTATTAAAAAAATAAATAATAAAAATTGACCCAATAAAGCAGCGGTGGAGTCAGAAATTATACTAAAAATATTCAAAAAGAATAATATATGACTGTTAAAAAAAGTATTATTGTATTTTGGGGATCAAATCGGAAACTCTTTCTTTTAAATGGACATTTATAAAAAAATATTCAGTTTTAAACATATATATCTTTTAAATGTAAAATTTAACATATATACACAACATAATTTTTCAATAAAAGATGTTTAATTAAACACATGAAATAGTCGTGGCTACGCCACTCTAATGAAGTATAACATTCATTATATATACATAATTTTTTATTATATATAAATAATATCTTTCTAATGTTGATTAAAATGGTGTGTATATAGTTGAAAAACAAGAAGAAAATTTTTTTTTGTATTAACTTTGTATACTATTAATATCTTGTTTGAAACATTCACCATATATATTTATGGAAGTATTTTAATAAATAATATTATGTTTCAAAATAATGTATATAATTTTAATACATTAAATCAAATTAAATACTCTATCAAAAATAATTTCAGAATAACTAATACACTCTTTATCAATATAGATACTACTAATCTTGTTTGAAGCACTCACCATATATATTTATGGAAGTATTTTTATAAATAATATTATGTTACAAAATAATGTATATAATTTTAATACATTAAATTAAATTAAATACTCTATTAAAAATAATTTCAGAATAACTAATACACTCGTTATCAATATCGATACTACTAATACATCAATTTCTATACAACCTACCAAAGCCTAAAAATAAGGGAGTTGTGTTTGAGAGGTGTGTCGAAGGGATATTATCAAAGATAATTTTAAAAAAATTAATAAAAAGATAAAATTAATTTATTTTGAAAAAAAAGAGTCAATTGTTATAATAAAATATAATATGATAATGTTACTTTAGCAAGTCAATTTATTATCAAACATCTGGCATGAAAACGAAAGAAATTGAGAAAAATCCAATTTGCTGTCCATTTTTTTTTAAGTCTACCAAGTAATTGAGTATTTCTTTTTTTATCCATTACCAATTATTTTTTATAATAATAAAATTGAAATTTTCATTAAAAATTTTAAAATAGAAAAAGGAAAAGAATTACTATAAGAGAAAGTATCATAATACATTGTTGTTTGCTATTTATTTGCGTTATTTTTCTTTTTTACCATGATGAAACATATGAATTAAGTTAAAAAAAAATTAACATCTATTATATTTACGATTAATTGAAATTATTTATAGAAGAAAAAAAACACTTCCATTGTGTTCTTGCACTATGTTTGCATTGATTTTAAAAGATTGTAGGTCTTTTATAATTTTAGCTAGTCTTTTTCATATTTTAAATTAAGATAAGAAGTTCGCATATAAATAAAATATATAAGAGATATTAGGTATATATATAATATACATTGATAAAATATAGAAGAGATGTTGAGTATATATTTAATGATGCTTTTTAAAGTCGTGTAAGTCCAGATTAAAAGCGGATATTTCACTAGCAGGTTGATGTTGCGGAAGCCGAATATATAGAGAGTGATGGAATCACAACTACTATATCTAAAGGTAGCTAATAAATAGTAAATGAGACAACAAGAGAAAGAACACCAGGAATTAACGAGGTTCGGCAAACTTTTGTTTTCTTTTGCCTACTCCTCGGACACAACCAACCAATATTTATTTCACTCCAAAAGAGTACAAGTGAAATACTACAAGAGAGAAAGAAGAACAAATGGCTTAGGAGATGAGAAGACAAGTGAGAGGTATGTTACAAATGAATTAGGAGCTACCTATTTATAGGAGTAAATTCTTCCAATTGATGTCATCCATGACATCACAATATGTCAAAATGTCAACATTTACCTTGTGAAATCAATTTATGGTTCACCTAAATTTCACCTACAAAAATTGCTATCTTGACTTTTATACCAATGAAGAATTATCCTCCTAACTACCATATCTTCTCATTAATTCATTTTTGAATCTTGTCAAATTTAACAGTTGAGTCACGCGTTATAAATTATATCAAAGTCATTCTTTTGTAAATTTTCTCGATATTGGCAAGAGCTCAACTGAATTTTAGTAAAATATGATTAAGCGGGCAAATTAACCTCAGTGAATCTTGTGACACCCTAGTTTAGTATAAGAAGTCTCATACTGATAAAAACACGAGCTCGAGACATATTAGATATATAATTAAGCAGATCATAAACCTCAATGATGTATTTTAAAATTATGTCGGTCTAGAATCAAAAACAAGAAGTCACTAGCGAACTGGATTGTTATAATCTTGTCTTTAATTTTTAATACCTTTGATCGCTATGATTTTACATTTACAAATTGCATTTGATATTTATTTTTAAAAAATTTATTAAAATTTATGACTCCACCACCAGTGCGATGAAATATTTGTTCAACAAGAGGGGCAAAAAAACAATTTACCAATATCTTTTTAAAATTTTGTGACCTACAAGAAAATGACCTCGTACTTGGCATTATTATATTTTAGATAAAATAAATGAACATACCAATATACAGTTAACAGTACAAAATAATCAATCATATATTTGAATTTTACTCATCGATGTAAAAAATAAATAAATTATAATGTGAAGTTTTTTTTACATTATTAATGTACTAGTAGGTCATTTATTATTTTATTTATCAGATTATAATATAATATTTTTCTTATAAATCTACATTTAATTTAATTACTGAATAAGTGACTATTTTCATTGGTCAAAATTATATTTTGCACATATATGAGAAATCTTGAATATTTTTAATATGGCATATTAGCTAGAAGATTTTTTTTATATATAAAAAAATAATAATCATAAATTAGAAGATTAGTTAGCAATTTGTGATGATTTGCTCAAAGCTAATATTAACCTTTTTGTGATTTGAAAGACAAGAAAAAAAAACCCCAATTTATTTCACTTTGAATTAATTAATGTCATTATCAAATTATTTGAGTTGAAAATTATCAGAAAGTGCAGCTTTGTTGGTTAATTAATTAATTAACAAAAGTTTGCCTGGTTAATCATTGATCAATTAGTTAGTATTTAATTATTTAGGTCTACTAGCTAATCAACTCAACATGTCAATATTAACTCAAAGGACCTTTGTCTTAGTAATCCTTTAATCTTTAATTAAGAGTTAAATCTTAGGGATTAGTTGTGGACTATTTAGAGTGTGTTTGGTACTAAGAAAAAGAGAATATTTTTCAGAAAAATAAGTATTTTTTTATAAAAATAATTTCGCAGTATTTTATAAAGGGAAAAGGGTCTGATATACCCCTCAACTTTGTCATTTGGAGCTGATATACCCCTCGTTATGAAAATGGCTCATATATGCCCTTACCATTATACAAACGGCTCACATATACCCTTCATTTAACGGAAGTTAAAAAAATTAGTTTTAAATTTATATTTATTACTTTTAATTTTTTAAAAAAATTATTTAGGGGTATATATGATTCTTCTATCAAAGTTCAAGGTATATTTTAATTTTTTTAATACATAAATTATTTTTTGACTTCTTTTATTATAATTATTTGAGTTTCTTATTCTTATTTTGTTTTTTTCTTTCATTCCTTTGTTTAAAAAAAAATTAAACTATTTTTTTGTCTATATTGTAATTTAATTTTTGTATTCGAAGAAAAAAATTTGGTCATCTATAATAAGTTTTACAAGAATATTAGTGAAACATAAATAAATTTGATTACCAAAATAATAATTCTAAATTAGTCATTAAAACAAAAAAAAGTCAAAAAAATAAAATGTTTGACGAGGATTAAATTTACTCATATGGAATTATATATTGTAGAAAAAAATAATAAAAAGTTAGATTAAAGTTATTTTTTTTCATTTCCGTTAGAGGAAAAGGGTATATGTGAGCCATTTGTTTATAAGTAGGGGTATATATGAGCCAATTTCATAACAAGGGGTATATCAGCTCCAAATGACAAAGTTGAGGGGTATATTAGACCCTTTTCCCTTTTATAAATAAGAAAAAACTATATCTATATAATCTATGTAAATACATACAATAAAGGTAGGAAGAAAATAATCAGAAGTGTCACTTACAAAACTGGTTTTCCTATTTATATAAAGAAATTGTTTTTATTTTCAAGAAATTTATTTTTTAACAGAAAACATTTTCAAATGTTAAATGACCAACATGAAAAAATTTAAAAATATTTTCTTCTCCATGACAAACACACCTTTAATTAAAGAGATCTATTGCTAGATTTGAAGCTTTTGCTCTATTTCAATTTTGGGCCATTGAATAGAGAAAAAAGTGGCACTTAATTCCTTCTCTATATCATTTTCACTTTTGTTATGATCTTATCCAATATTCCCTCATAATAATTTGGTTGAACACAAAATTTAAAAAAAAAATCAAAGAGACATTTCAATTTTGAGTTTGACTTTTATAATTGGATTGTGTAAAAGAATTTGAATAAAATAAAAACTTTAAAGACCAGAATTTTATATTATAAAAGTCATAATATATTTGATGATCGGAGAATCTATCGACTTGCATGCATTTACTTCTCGTGACTGATGAGGAGAACTTTAATGTAATTGTGAATTTATTAGAAAAAGCTTAGCGTTGGCGGCCTCCTCTAATATTCTATTTGTATTTGATGGCAATGTTACGATTAGCTTCATTAAGGAACGTAATATTATAGTGGAAATTTTTTCTATCATTAATTAAAAGTTTTTTTTGAAATTGATGAACTAATAAAATAAATTAAAATTCATTTTCCTTTAATTTATCCTATATACGATACGTATTTGAATAAATCGAATCAGTAGATATGAATACTCAATAATTATAATTAAAAAAAATAAAAAACGATATGATTAGGAAGGGTCCATAATCCTGCTAGTACTATTAGGTCCTGTGAGAAAAATCCAAAAAAATGACAAGATAATTGAGTTTTATATGTATAGAGGAAATTAAATTTCTACCTTGTGTTAATGGAAATTAAATATTTTCCTTTACAAGTCTATTTCCACTTGATGGCACTTGTATCATTAATCAAGTACTCTTGAGAACAATGACATGCACTAGAAATCCCAAATATTCTTTTCATTATTACAAAAATCTTTATTTTTTTTCTAAATTCATCAAAGAAAATATATGATTATATATTAATGATAATTTATTATAAATATTGGACAATTAAGCAAATTGGAATAAATAATCCTATATACATTAGAATTTTGCCAATAAATTTATCAACAATGATTTTTTTTTCAAAACATTGTTATACGATTATATTGTTGTAGCGATTATTTTACTTATTTCGTGAATCACATTATGAGGTGAATGACTCTTTTCGGACCCCAAGGCTTGCTTAATTATGAGCCTATACCAACGAATGATATCGTCAAGCAAGGAGTTTTACTTGAACAATACGTCTGTTTAAAATCAAATATCACAAAAAAATACGTGTATTTCTTTCAAAAGAAAAAAATGTCAGAATATAATCTTCTAAAGATATGCTCGTTGGAAATTGTTTCTAACAATTTTTCATGAAAAATCTCAAATCATCTAGGGCATTGTGACATAAGCGTAACGTCCATAAAAAATCGCACATTTAATTCTTGTAGTGGAATATGTAGTTTGCGACATACAAAATACGTATCACGAGGATTCAAATGAATTAACAAGTTTTATGTCGATTAAAAACCTATTGTAATACATATATTTTGTTTTATCCGAACTTGATATATATCAGCAATATGAGCAAACTTACGTTGATAAAATTTGTAGTTTTCTAACATAGTGAAAGATAGAAATTTCTTGGAAGTATACTTTGTGGCACTCATTAGTGATGGGATGTGTAGACATAATATATAAGTTGTATATAAGCACCACAATTGATGGGATATAAATAATAATTTGAACAAGCATAATTACTTTGGAAGTATACTTTGTTGCACTCATTAGCCATTATATACAATATATAGAAAGCTCAAATAGAAGACAAATAATGCACATGTAAGCAAATAATGGTATTTTGAATAGTAGCATGTATAGCCACTCAAAATTTCACTTAATTATTCTTTCTTTTACTACTTCAACTACACATATGAGTCATGACTATATGGCAATGTATTATATATGAGAAAAAAATATGGGCCATTGTCTAACAAAGAGTAATGAGAATATGTATCTTGTTGTAGTCAACAAGAAAATGAATTTTGCTTTAGCCATGTTCTACTCCATTCTCAAGTGTACTTCAACAACCAAAAGTTGTAAAAAAGAATCAAGAATACATTTATTGGAAAAGAGAAAAAAGGTGACTTCTTTTTTTTGATATATTAGGGTTATATATACACCAATAATATCACATGCATAAACCATAAATCATGTTACCCAATGCATTTATTTTATATATCTTGAAGTTCATTGTACCTATTATTACCTCCCTTAACCCTTGTGAAAAAGAAAGTTAATTGCTTTTGGATTGAATAATGTATGATAAAAATTGAATAGTATAATATTTATGTCTAATGAGACATACTATAACAATCTAAGGCCATTGTATGTAATTTCTATTTTGTCCGACAGACTTTACAGATTTATCTCTTGAGCTACGACATTATTAAGTTAAAAAATGTATTTGACATGTAAATTTATACTTTATTTTAGATAGTATTTTATTTTTCCCTTCTTTTACGGTGTGAGATTTACTTAGGATATCATTTATTCTTCGTAACCGTAATCCTCCTCTCTACTAGCTCTCATCACCTCCTCCTGCGTTAGACCCTTCTTTATGGACTCAGTATGTGTTTGGCTACGCGATTTCATCTCATGAGATGAACTTAGTATTTAGACATGCGATTTTACGTTGATTTCATATCATGGGATGAAATTTCAACTTCTCCAAAAAAATTATGATTTGAAAATTTCAAATCATGATTTGAGATTTTTCAAATACAAATATTGAACCCCAAAGTTTATATTTTTTTTGTAAACCTAATCTCAAACTATGTATTGTTCAATTAGTCCCACCAGACCTTACAAATTTATTTTATTGACTATTTAATCATAGATTTCAAAAGTGTGTATATCATGTGAAATTGTAGTTTATGTTATATAGTACTTCACTTTTCTCTCATTTAAAAATAAGTTTTACACAAAATAACATCTTTAGAAATCCTCAAGTCTCTCTCCAAGAATCGCTTCCATCGTCATTCATTCTGAATTCACTAATTTTAACTCATTTATTTTCTCACAAGTACTATACTCCCAACCTCTTGTATATATATTTAACTTATACAAAACTAACAATCTTTTATTTTATATCTATTTATATTTTTATTAGATGTAGAGAATAATTTGTGTGGCTATCAATTTCAATTTTCATCAACTTGGATCAAGGCAATTGATTGCTATTCTCCTTTGAATTTAGCCAAGAAGATGCTTCTTCTTCTTCATCAACCACATCATTACTAGCAACCCCTTATTTATAATTTCTTTTACAAAAAAAATGTCAAGAATAATATTGATAAGCAACTTGAATAATTATTCAAACTGTAAATTATGATGTCTATACCAAGTAATAATTAATACATTGGCCAATTGCTTCTTTATGAATTAAAATGTTTTATTTTCCATATATTTGACCGCTCGATCAAAAATAATTATCGTCAATATATAACATTATATTTCCTGACTTATTTTTTTTTTGGTGGGTGACTATACAAGGTAAAATTCCAAAGAAAAGGTCTAACTATTTAATGGAAAGTTTATAAACACTTAAATAATTACAAAAGACATAAATCAATTTATAAGTTTACCCAAAGTCCTTCATAAGTAAAATTTAACTAGTGATATATAAGTAAGCAAAGTATCCCAATTTGTACGAAAAATTCAGCACTTGGAAATTGTTCAAATGAACTTGTCATCATTAATTTCAATTATTTTTAAATTTTTATCTTTAGCAATTAAATTTACATCTAGTAAAGACAAAAATTCTTTAAAAATAAAAGTTATGTCTCGATATAACTTGTGGAATGTTATCATACAAAAGTATACACTTATGCCCCTCAAAAAAATTACTTGTTACGAAGGACAAAAATTGAAGTTATGTCTCGATATAACTTGTGGAATGTTATCATACAAAAGTATAAATTTATGCCCCTCAAAAAAATTACTTGTTACGAAGGACAAAAATTAAAGATCGGTACGAAATAGGGGGTAAAAGTGCAAATGACCCTTAAAATTTTGCCCAAAAAGTTCAAAATCAAGTCAAGAAAGGAAATCTTAGTGGGCCAAGTAGTTTGGGCCAGCTTGAAATAATCAAAGCCCAAGTAGCCCATATAGCTAGGTTACATGAAACTGGCCCATAATAATACTCTGTTCGTTTAAATGATCTAGTTTGACTTGACATGAAATTTAAGCAAGTAAAAAAGTTCTTTCAACTTTGTGATGCTAAACTAAAGTTACGTTAAATATGTCAAAATATCTTTTATCCTTATTATCTTAGACATGTCACGTGAAAAACTGAAATTAAAATATTAAAAAAACGAAGATAGGTCTTTCTTTTTTTTAAAATAGAAAGGGAGTATTAATATAATTGCATTAATATGATCCATGACACAAATGAGGGTTTGGAATTATTTGCATCGACTAATCAAAAGATATTCATAAATAAATAATATATGAAAAAGACTTTTAATATATTCCAAATAATAGTTGATATCACCTATGTATCATGTTTTTAGTTAATTTTACAATGATATAAAGTAATTATATATCTTTTAGTACAACTTCAGATACTCTTTCTCAAAGATATTTAATTCTAAAATTTAATTTTTTTTTAATTTCAAAAAAAATATTATTTTTAATTCGAACCTTAAAAAATGGATAAAGTGCTTCTTTTTTCTTTTTTTGCTTTATTAATGAGTTTGAATTACTCGAACTAGTAAACACTGAAATTTGAAAAACATATACTTATACAATTAAAATAAAATTTTGGGTGGGGGTGGGGGTTAAAATTATTGAGAAAAAATACAATATGTGCCAAACATGTCTAATCAAGATGTCTTACGTACAAACACAATGATTAATTAGAATCTTTTGCTAATCCACCCTGTTTAGTGTGTCAACTTGTTCATGTTGTTTTTTGGCTTGTGATATTTGTTAATTAGAAAAATAAAATATCGAAAGGAATCAAATTAAAAACCATATATCATACTCCAATTAATTATTTACAAAATACTCAAACCTAGAGACATAAACAGAAATCGATTTAAGATTCATCATAAATATTTTCTTTTATTTATGTATATAATTTTATTTTATTTTTACAATTCACTAGATATTTTTGTGCAGAGGTGGCAATTAACTTTGTTTTTTAAAAGGGATAATGCACAAGTACCCCTCAACATATGCCCGAAATTTCAGAGACACACTTATACTATACTAAGGTCCTATTACTCCCCTGAACTTATTTTATTAATAATTTTTTACCCCTTTTCGGCCTACGTGGCACTATCTTGTGGGTCCAATGCTGATTGACTTTTCCTTTCAAGCTAGTGCCACGTAGGCCAAAAAGGGATAGAAAGTTACTTATAAAATAAGTTTATGGGGGTAATAGGACCTTGGTGTAGTATAAGTGTGTCTCTGAGATTTCGGCATAGGTTGAGGAGATACTTGTGCATTTTCCCGTTAAAATAATAATATCTTGACGTACATTTCAAATTTCACAAGTAAAAACGTGAATATAATATTCTTAGATATCACAAGTGAAAATGTTAATATAATATCCTCAAATTTCACTTATTAATTTTAAACTCTAGAATATCGCCTATTTTCTTTTTAATTTCAAAAATTGAAAAATGATTAATTTTTACCCGATTTCTTATAGAATAATTTTTTTTCTATTCTAACTAAAACGGGTCATAATCATTTCTAAGTCAAGATTATGATGTGTAATTTTTGTCAATTTGTTAATTATAATTAGCTTAAGAATGCTGAGTTTTGTCTTAATCAAAGTAAACATAAGTTTAATCGCCGTATTAATTGACAAGACAACATATTAGCTACGTATTGTATAGTGTTATATTTGTCTCAATTTGAACAAAGACTAAATTTATTTAGAGTAATGCGAAATGGCTAGAAAATTTGATCAGTAATTGACCAGAAATTTTAAAAATTATAATACCTTTTATTTTAAAATAAATTGATCTTTTTTTATTTTTTGTTTAAAAGGTATTAAAGTTAAAATGATAAAAATGTTTAAAAAGGTAAAATAACATAGAAAAAAATATCATTTTGATCAAATTTTATGGCCAAAAGGACTATAACATATACAACTTTTACACCTTGTTTGGATATGGATATATATGGTTGTTACCCATGATATTACATTGTATTTTCAGTTTAAATACAATATTTATTTTGATTGTTACTGAAATTATATTGTATTGTACCGCATTGATTTAATATATCGTTAGGTAACGATGAAAAGACTCATTTTATGTGACGATCAATTTGGTGTGATCACGTAGTTACCTTAACATTGTCTTCTTATTTTGTCTTTATTATTCATTATTTAATCAAAAATACCCCTAAACTATTTGAAATAGCTCCAATATACCCTTAAACTTTATTTCGGCTCAAAACTAGCCTTTCCGTCATACTATTGGGTCAAAAGTAACCTTCTTATTAACAGAAGTTGTTAAATGTCACGTGGATGTCATATCGATGCCACATTGCATGCCAATAGGATTCCGCTGCCACATAGACTAAATAAAATGGGACAAAATACCCTTAAACTATCCAAAATAGCTCAAATTTACCCTTAAACTATATTTTGGCTCAAAACTACCCTTCCCGTAAAACTATTGGATCAAAAGTACCCTTCTTGTTAACATAAGTTGTTAAATGCCATGTGGATGCCACTTTGATGCCAATAAGGTTCCACTGCCACATAGACTAAATCCCTAAATCCTAATTGCTCCCCCCCTCATTTCATTATTTCCAGAAATGATATATTCACCCATTCTCCCTCATTTCACGGCTAGGGTTTCATAGTTTTCTTCGTGTCTGAGTTTCAAAGTGGATATTCATGCTTGTAGGTTAGTAAATATTTTTTCTTATTTTATTTTGTTTACGATTTCAAAGCATGATAGTTAAGATTTCACAACTTTTCCCTAATTTCGCAGCTAAGGCTTCGTAGCTTTCTTCGGGACTGAGTTTCAAAGTGGATATTCATGGTTGTAGGATAGTAAATATTTTTTCTTATTTTATTATGTTTACGATTTCAAAGTATGATAGTTAGAATTTCACAACTTTCCCGTCATTTCGCGGCCAAGGTATCATAACTTTCTTTGGAGCTGAGTTTCAAAGAGGATTTTCGTGGTTGTAAACACAATAAAATAAGAAAAACGTTTACTAACCTACAACACGAATATCCACTTTGAAAACTGTGAAACCCTAGCCGCGAAATGAGGGAGAAAGGTGAAATCGTCTCTGGAAAATAATGAAATGAGGAGAAAATGAGTAATTAAGATTTAGGGATTTAGTCAATGTGACACATGTGGAATTTAACAACATCCGCTAATAAGAAGGTCACTTTTGACTCAATAGTTTGACGGGAACGGTAGTTTTGAGCCGAAATATAGTTTAAGGGTAAATATGACCTATTTCGAATTGTTTAAGGGTACTTTTGACCATTTCCTTTTAGTCTATGTGGCAGTGGAAATCTATGGGGCGTGCCATGTGACATTCATGTGGCATCCACATGACATTTAACAATTTCCGTTAATTAGAAGGGCACTTTTGATCCAATAGTTTGACGGGAAGGGTAGTTTTGAGCCAAAATATAGTTTAAGGGTATATATGAGCTATTTCAGATAGTTTAAGGATATTTTTAATCATTTTCCATTTAAATTATAGATATGTGACTTTGTGAAACAACATATAATCCATTCAAACTCTATATTCACTAAAATACATATACAAAAATATAATACAATACAATATAATACAATACAATATACACTTAAAAAAATGATCATTAGCGGCACTTAATTCGTAATTGCCGCTAAATATGTATTTTTAGCGGCAATTGTCACTCTTTGTATATGTCTCTAAAGCCTTTAGCGTCATTGGTTCGAAAGAAATTTAACTAATGCCGGTAAAGA
This sequence comes from Solanum pennellii, assembly GCF_001406875.1. Taxonomy (NCBI): domain Eukaryota; kingdom Viridiplantae; phylum Streptophyta; class Magnoliopsida; order Solanales; family Solanaceae; genus Solanum; species Solanum pennellii. The sequence goes on along the minus strand of NC_028644.1, from coordinate 2,344,724 downwards.
CTTTAACACTCTTTATTAGTGTCAATATTTAATGCCGCTAAAAATTATTTTCGTTGTAGTGATATTATCGAATGACTTGTCTTTATTACGGTAGAATACTTTTCTACGTACCACTACGAAATCATTAGTTTTTACTGGTTTAAGAATTGTTTTTTTTTATACTCTTCGGCTCCAATTTATTTGCAAATATTTTTCTTCTTCTTTTTTCTACAAAAGATAACTCCCAAGTATACATATTTTGCATTTTTAAAAATTATCAAAATCGACCTCCAAAAGTCGATAATTAACAAAATAAATAACAAATGAATACCTCCCCGTCCTCTTTTACTTTTCAAATTTTAATTTGATATATTTATTCAGAAAATAATTATCGATATAGCAATTAAACCTATTATTTTACCCTTATTAATATAAGATCCCAAATATATTTACTCATTATATTTTCTAAACATATTTACTCAGTTTTAATAAACTAGGAATAATAATAAAAAATTTATTATTCTTTTTTAATTTATCTAAAATAATAAATAAATAAAATTAAAAAATATTTAACAAATAAATAGAAACAGGTGTGATAGTTCTTTTTCTCTTNATATGGGTAAGGGGGGTGGGGGTGTCTAGTTTATATGTGTGGGGGAGATCTAGGTGCATGCTTGCTTGCTTTGGTGCAAAGAATATGGAGATGTGTCTCACCTTTATAATTATTTAATTTTAGAAAATTTTTATACTTTGGGAGTTGCATAATCTTTTAATTTAAGGATAAAATTATAATTAACTTATGATAATAATTGATGCCTTAATATGTGTGTCATTTCTAAAGTGGACAACTAAACAGAGACAAAGAGAGTATCAGTGGACAACTAAACAGAAACAAAAACAATATAATTTTATGATAAAAATACTCTGATGAATTGCTTTTGATATCTATCTCCACACTTAGTAATAGTGTGTCATATACATGATAAGTCTGTAACTCACAAGTTATGGGTTCAAATTTATGTAACAATAAAAATAGATTAGTATTTAAGTTGAGAAAAATAAGAAAAGAAATTTATTATAATTCTTAGTAAGTAGAGAAATATAGAACAAATTTTTAGTATCTTATTGATATTTATTTTTAAGTAAAGAAAAGTATAAGAATAATGGATTCACACTATGAATTCAGAAATTTGAATTTATCGGTTTTGGATTATAGAAAGCCAACTTACAAGTTTCTAATCATTCATATACTCTTTTCATTAATTTTTTTTACAAATTTCTAATCATTCATATACGGTTTGATTTGACACATGTGTTAAGAAAATAATTATTGATATAATTAGAAATAAATGACAAGTAAAAATGAACAAGAGGAAGATTAATACATATTAAATGGAGTTAGGGGCGGCTCGACGTGATAGGGGGCTTAAAGCGAAATTTTAATTTAAGGCCTAAAATATAAATAAACTTTATATACTTATTTATTCAAAATTTATTTATCTTACATTATTTAGATAAAAGTTATTAGTATTTTAATATTGTTTTTTCAGTTATTAGTTTTAGATAAGATTTTATCAACTCAACATTGAAAAACATCCTTTCAGTAATACAATTATTATATGAATTGTTAACATAATTCTATAAGTAATAAATTGATAAATATTAAATAAAGATAAGAGTTAGAACCATATAATTTGACGCAAGAAGTTGATGACTCGGTATATTCCATTTTAATATGCTTGTAGTAATGTTTGAAACAAAAAGAAATAAAAAAAAATTTGTAACTCACTTTGTTCAACACACTTTTTCACTATTAATTCTTATTTTTAACAAAGTACAAAAGAAGTTAAAGTGGGTAAATAATATATATTTTAAAAAATTATATTTTTTATCTTTAATAATTATTTTTTTTATATAAAAATTTTAACACATAATTTATTCTTTCTTGATAAAATTTGAAACCCCCGAAATAAAAGTCTTTATTAACATAATTTTATAAGTGATAAATTGATAAATATTAAATAAAACATATCATTGCGATAATCACAATGAATATAATTTACGCAATGTGATTTCTTTTCATTGCTCTCACTAAGTAAAGTAAAATAAAAAACAAAAATTATATATATATACATACATATATATATATATATATATATAATATTCTTTATTTATAGAATTTTGAACTGTTAGTTAACTAGGCCTCAAATAAATCAACTAAAAATATTATTTTTTTTTAAAAAAAAAAATAAAGACAATAAGTCAGAGCAGAGCTGGTAAAACGTTACAAATGCTTTTGCCTCGAGAAAGAACTTCTTCAGTAACTGTGCACGTGCAAACCAGTGTCCATATTCAGACTCATGTCTCCTTATAAAACCCTAAATTCTATAACTATTTTTATTACAAAAAAATATTATTATTTTTTTGAAGAAGTAAAAAAGATACTCTAAAATGAAAAATAATGTTGGAAAATAAGCTTATATAAATATTTTACTAGTTACTATTTTCTCGCTCTCAATTTATATATCAGTAACAAGCAAAAAGATAAATTGCGTGTATGCTATCTTTGTGCGGTAAAATGACTTTTAGATTGACTCCCGATTCAAATAAAACATATCAAAGTAGGTTTGGGGGAAAAAATACAATATTGAAGTTCCAATTTATTTGTCACAATTCAAATTTTGAGAGTCGAATTTCTTAACTTTAACTATAAAGTCGAACATAAAACAGATTATAAGTCACATTAAGAAAGTTAAAAATCCTAAAAAGAATTATGAAAAGATTATGATAAAAATAAATTAATTTGACTCTCGAAATCTGAATGACAAACACAATACATTGGGATGAAGAGAGCACTATAATTGCCAAGTACCAAAAAACATGGCTATTACTAGAACTCAGTAATCATGATTATGGAAATAATGTATTAAATGAATCTCACACAATTGATGGGTTTCATGAATAATTATATGATACTTTTTTTTGGTTGTTTTTGTTAGAGAAGAGTTGAAATTCATTTATTATAAACTAATTTCATGAAGATGGAACTCACCAAGAAACTAACAAAGTTTACATATCAAACTAATGACAAACATTTGATATCATGTGATCATAGTCAAACTCACAATAGAAAAACCTAAATTCAAAAGGACCAAAATTAAAGTGTAATGTGACTAAAAGAAATTAACAATTATGAAGAACTTAATAAAATGACCAAAACAACAACACATTCCTAAGAATTCTTGTAAACTAAATAGAGGTAATTTCAACTAATTAAAGGTCACGACCCTCAAATTTTGGATCATGAACATATATGATCCAATACTGGAGGGTCGTGACCTTAAACAAGTTAATCAGAGAAAATTATTACCCGGCCCTTCAACGAATCTCATCTAGTTAGAATGGAGGTCGACCCGTTGCCCAATAAGCCTCAGAAGGTAATTGCACATTATTGAGAAGATTCGGTGGCATTCCATGAAATAATGAAGGGTCACCTAATAATTGTTGATGTTGTGGTCCTCCTGGAGCGACTGTCGCTCCAGGTGAACCTAGTGAACCCCCCTGAACCGGAAGTTGGTTCGAATCATCCTCCTCTAAAGGAAGTCTTTCATAAGCTGCATTGCTAAACGAAGCCGCCATAATAACAACCGGACCAGATGCCATAAGAGACCCTACCACACAACCTCCCACCACCTGACCTTGTCCGCCAGCTAAATAGATAGTCAACCCTGAAGCAGCTGGTGGAGCTGGTGGTGGGAGAAATGATCCTGCTAAAGATAATATCTCAAACCGTCCATGGAGGGTTGCAATCGCACCTGATAAGCCCAAAAAAAAAAAAGGTAACATTACCAAGACGGTCAGTGGTGTAGCCACATAGTCGGAAGGGTGTCCGATTGAACACCCTTTGTCGGAAAAAAATAGCATACATGCAAATAGGAAATGATTAAATAACATATTTTGGACACCCTTAACATAACAAGCAGCTATTTCTGGACACCCTTTAAGAAATTTCTTGCTCCGCCACTGAAGACGGTCATAAAAACATCAAGAAAAATATATAAAAAAATTGTACCTGGTGAAGCTGGTTGTCTTAAGTTAACATTTGTAACATTTCCTGTTCCACTCATAATACAAACTCCTCTTTGACGTCTTCTTGAAAAATTTGATACACTTTCCATAATATCACAACCATCAGCAATTTCCATAACATGAGTTCTAAGGGCATTTGCACTATCTCTAGTTATGATGATAGGTGCTTTTGGCTTATTTTTGGATCCAGCTGGTCTACCTCTAGGCCTTCTATTGAACTCTCCCTCTCTATGGCTTCCGTTAACGCCTAATTCATCCGTTGATTCATCAACATTTGAGTCATTGTAGTTGTTGTTGTTGTTGTTGTCGTTGTTGTTGTTGTTATTGTTGTTGTTGTCTTCGCGGTCTCTCTTTTGGCCGGACATGTTTAGGCCACTTGTTCCACTTTGCTCATCTTCTGAACTATGTTGGAATTGAAGTTGTTGTTGTTGTTGCTGGTGGTGGTGTTGATGATTGTTGTTGTGATGTTGTAAGTTGAAATTTCTCGTGTGGAAAGGAGGGGGTAGAGAATTATTCGACGGATCCATAATCTTTTTTTTTTGTTTGTTTAATTAATTCTCAGAGAGGCAGATCTAGAACAGGTTCAACAATAAATTCAACTTAAACACTAGGTACCTATACTTTCAGATCGAATCACTTATACATATATCAAGAGAGAGAGAAAGAAATGAAAATGGAAATATGTCTAATAGATCACATCCATCTAGCTACTCTTGACCAGTTTGACTCTGAATTCTGAATCTGCGTTTGATAATCTGTATTTGTTTCTAGGAGGTAGATTGATGGAAAGAGTGAAAGAGAGAGAGAAAGAACACTAGAGTTCGGAGAAACAAATTAAAGAAAATGAAAGTACAAGAAAGGAAAAGGATGTAATGATTTGAAAAGATTAAAAAAAAAATTGTAGTGATTTTATTGAATTCAAAAAAAAAAAAAATCACTTTGTTTGCTTAGCTTTTTTAGAAGAGAATATAAGGAGGAGTTTGAGTTAGGGTTAGCTAATAACTTACCTTGAGAGAAAAATAGGAAGATTTAGATTTTAGATCTGGTGGAGTTTTTGCATATTTTTGTTTTGTTTTTGGTTTTGCTATGCTCATGGACGGTGCATTGGTCCCCCTCACCCCACCCCCACCCCCTAATATTATTTAATTTGAGGTTCGATCCTTATCTGAACCATGCTTGAACATAGGATGCTTTTAATGAGTGTATCGAGCTATCCCTCGATCACTTTACCTTTTATAAATCAATAGTGAAAAATAATTTTATTGTATAGTTACGAGATGTTTACATAAATATACGGATCGATGGTTGTTCATATAAGAATATGACGAGTAATTTAAAAAATACGACAACATTGCATATGTCGATAAATAAATTAAGAAAAGTAATTGCTATATATATAAAAGATGAACAATCATATATAAAATCAATGAAAAATTAGCGATCTATATATATATATATAAGGAATATCAATTAATTCAAAATGCGTTTTAATTATATTAATGTATTTAAAATATAAAGAACTTTAAGTAGTAATTTTCAAAAATTAATTATTTTTTTATTTGTATAATGTGTTAGCATGAGATGATTTTAAACGAAGAATAACATGATTAATGAACCTGAATTCATATTTTTTTACTTTCACTTATGTTTTACGAAGGAGCAATTTGTCGTTATTTATCTGTTATAATAGGTTAAAATACGATTATATTTACAAGATCTTTTTATAAATATATAAATAAATCTTATTTGTTTTATAGTATTAATATATGTTCAATCCTTTTTGACTTTTTGTCCATTTCCCTGGCCTAGTCTCAATCAATAAACTTAGCTTTTTTCTTCATAGATTGTTATTTGATTGGTTAAGGTTTTCTTAAATTTCTTTATAGCATGTTACATTTAATGTTGTAACCTTTATTTTACAAATTTGGTGTTCTTTGTTATTCTCAGTTTCATATAGTAATTGATTATTTTTTAAAAAAAATATTTATTTCAAATTACTTGAACATTTATTAAATTAAATAAAATTAATTAAATTTTTTCTATTTATTCTTATAATTAATATCATCACCATGCTTAATATTTTCCTAATTTATATTTGTAAGTTTAAAAAAATTAAAATTTCTAGAATTTATCTTTCCAAAGAGTTCATCAAATATACTCCATGTCATCGTAAATTATCTTGATCTATCAATATGGATGAATGATAAATTGGTTAAATTGATCGTTTTGTTTATAATTTTTGTATGGTGTAAAATAAAAGGTGATCAGTTATTATGGAGGAGGAATACTATTTTAATAGTCAAAGAATAAATATTTATATAGTATTTTTTAAAAATATTTTGAATATAGCATCTTTTGTATAATTTTAAAATATGTAATTTTATTTTGAAAAATTAAGAAAATAAAAGTCCATATTTATATCGAATAATAATTAATATGATCCTCGTATTTAAAATGAAGTCAAATAAATTAAAATGGAGGAAGCAATTTCTTTTTTTAAAGAAATATAGACAGTTCAAATTAGTCCGGTTGCTTGATTTCAGTTGATCCTTTATTTATTTTTACTTTTTAAAAAAAAAAAAAGAATACGACTAGTGTGGTGGCTATGATTGGCATAGCTTTTATTTTTTTTTTCAGGTTTTGAAATACTAAAATAGAAATTAAGTTTGAAACTTTTTAGTGTGTATTAATACAAGAATTTTTAGGAAATATATTGTTGGATTTTGTTTTACATGAAATTTGAAGGGTTCATTTCAAATGACAATCGAGATGCTTCGATAATCATCTTGAAATAAGAATTCATGATTCTTAGAGCTTTCGTTTTGTATTAGTACATGAATTTTTTAACAAATTATTGACGGAATCTCTGCATAGCCTAAAATTTAGAGGGACCATCCTTAAAAAATTAGATTTTGTTATGATTGATGTTGCTTTTATTTTTTTGGAATTTCAGGGTATTAAATCGCAAAAATATGACTATTAGCGCTTTTGGTGTGTATTAACACATAAATGTTTGAGAAATTATTGTTATACTCAATTTTTCTTCAAATATGGAGGATCCCTCTTGAACTTCTCCATGATCGGTGTCGTTTCTTGTTTTTTTGCCTTTCAGGTTCCTGAAGCGAGAATTCATCATTATATATTCAAGTTTTTAGTGTATATTAGCACATAAAGTTTTTAAAACTTATCGGCATATACTTATTTTTCCCTAGGATCTATCCCAAATGTCCTAGACTTCACCATAATTGACGTCCTTTTTATTTTTATTTCTTATATTTTACAGTCTTGAAAATGTAAATTCATTTTTTACCGTGTATTAACACATGAATTTTTTGAAATTTATTTTGCCTAACTTTTTTTACTACGAAATTCAAAGGATCCATCCCAAATTAAGTATTATGTATTAATTATTTCGTGTAAAGAATTATTTTCCTTCTTGATATTTTATTTAATTAGTTATCGAAGATTATTGCTTTAATTTATTGTGCAAGTCATCATTTCAAGCTTGATTTAAACTTTGCTTGTTACACGTTAAACTTGAGGTGTTTTTAATATCTTTTTGTTAAGAATTTTATACTTTTATAAGAGTTTGAGATAACGTACTTGCTATGTAATGTGAAAGATTCGAAATATGTTTAAGTTGATTTAGTCAGGTAAGATAAAAAATTTTAAGATTGTCAATAATTCGAAAATGAAACTAATAATTTACGTATAAGTTCAGGAATATTTTTAATATTGTAAAAAAATTATTTTCACATCCTATCGTAAGTTGACACGTGTCTAAATCATGAACCTGATATTGTGCATGAATTTATGTAGGAATTTAGGGGAAAATAGTTGAAATTTTGAACAAAACATGAATAATTGATTTAAGCAAATAAGCAGTGGGAAATTAGAGACTATGCAAAAAGACAATTTGTTTTCAATAATTTATGAGGATGATGATTGAAATAATTCAAATATAGTGATGAGATAGGTAGAGGAAAGAGGCAATTAATTAATTAATTAATTAAATATATTGAATTTATATAAACTCGATAGTTGTGGATGAGTGGATATACAAGTTCAATTGAATCATAATATTTTTTCTAAAAAAAATAAATTATTATTCATCAAATTAAAATTCTAGCTCGCTTTGTCTATAGAATTAGGTATGCTATATATTAAATTTTCTCGGGTATATAAAAAAGCTTGTCATTTAAATAAAACCAAATTTAAAGTTAGATATTTTTCAATCGATGAAAAGTCGTTGACTGACTTCTAGAATAACAAGTTTTCTTAAGATGAGGTGCACGTGATATTTTAAACAAATTACACATAGAAATGAGATAGAAAAGTAGGGAGAGTTTTGTACGTAAAGCATAATACATAGTTTTGCACGTAATACATATCCACATGATACATACGTTTTTTTTTCCTTTTGGGACTCAATGTGACATAGCTCAAAAGACAAATTCATGCGCAAGTAGGCCCAAAGTAGACAATATGTTCCATGAATTTGGAATATGACAAATATGGTATAAGAGTCAAAACATGACGCGCTCCGTAATAGAGGGTGGCCGAGCGAGGACGGATTAAGAAGAAAAGATACGAGCTGACAAGCTTTTGAAAAAAGATCTACATGTAACACATTAATTAAGCAAATCTTATAAACATACAAATTAGAAAAGAAAAGTGAAAAGTTTTATCAGACACCATATAAGTTCACACGATATATTTTATAGTTCAAAAAATATCGTATAAGCCAAAATACATATTCATATGGACTTAAAATCGATATATAAAAAAAAAAAGAGATAATTAGTACCATAAACTATATATATGAAGGACTAGTTACATCATAATGTCATGATTAAAGGATTGATAACAAAATTACATATAAAATAAAGAGATTAATATTAATTAATGCCGACCAAGGTCATAGAGTATGCTTTTTAATTTGTTTCTTTCTTAAACGGTTACTCCACGTAATTGGGAATTTCCAAATAACATAGTTTGACCACAAAAATATTTTTGGATAATAGTTTAATATTAATTAATGCCTTTTTTGTTAAAATTATAGAAACAAAGAACCATTATGGAATATGCTTTCATAATGTCTATGTCTACATAGTCTTAATTACTAGACAAAACGGATCAAAAAAGTCATTCTTTCATATATATTAGGGAAAATGCACAAGTACCCCCTCAACTTATGCTCGAAATTTCAAATAAACACTTATACTATACTAAGGTCCTATTACCCTTCTGAACTTATTTTATAAGTAATTTTCTAACACTTTTTAGCCTACGTGGCACTAGTTTGAAAAAAAAAGTCAACTATCGTTGGACCCACAAGATAGTGCCACGTAGGTCAAAAAGGGGTAAAAAATTATTAATAAAATAAGTTCATGAGGGTAATAGGACCTTAGTATAGTATAAGTGTGTCTCTGAGATTTCGAGCATAGGTTAAGGGGGTACTTGGGCATTATCCCTATATATTATTATCAAAAGCAAAAAAAAAAAAACTAGAGAAATAAATAAGTACAGTATAATTAGTGATTTAGACACTCTAAAATATTTTATTTAACACTATATGTGTGAAGAAAAAAAATGTTTTTACAAAGTAAATGTCAAATTTGGGTTATGAAATAAATGTCACCATCTAAAACTAAGGGGATATTGTGATCAATAAAAGAAAATAAATCACATAAGTTTCTTGTGTTTTACTATGAATTATACGCAAAATTTAGCTTATAATAATGAATATATCGATATTTTCTATTCATAAATAAAAATCTTAAATTCATCGGGAAGATTTTGTATACAAGTTATGAGTTAAATTGACTTTGCTTTAAAATATATATGGGCATAACATATATCTATACTTTATTTTAATTGTCTATTAAATATTTTAATTTTAAATATGCACATATATTTTAACTTATCGCACATTGTGGTCAGTTTGATATTTCAACTTATAAAATGATTATTCAAATACTTACAAACTTTATATGTCACGTCAATATTGACTGTCTAGATACACGATAGCAACAAATTTGAGATGTTTAGTTGTCAATTGAACACTACAACTTATAAAATAATTATACAGACACTTTCAAATTTTATACGTCACTTTAGCATTGAACACCCACGAAATACAAAAAGAACGAATTAGAATAACTAGTTATCAGTTGAGATGAAATTTCGTAGATAACCTCAAAGTTTGTTTAGACATAGTCAACTAAAATCAAATTTAAATGTTTATTATAGTGTATTATGTCAAATTATTTTATTTTTAAAAGAATAAAATAAATATAAATAATTAAATTTTATTATGATATAATTTGTAAGTTGAACACATGGTGCATCTGCCCCATTCTGTCTATAAATATGTGCAAAGAGGCGAGTTTAGCGCTGACACAATTGAGAACTTGAGTCATGTGGTAGGATTCTCTTTCTAGGCTAATTACCGCTTTTTTTTCCGATATTTGATATTTATATTTAGTATAAAATTAATTTATAAAAAACATAATTCTTTCTATAAATTTGAGTTGATTATTAATTTGTTTTAGTTCATAAAAGATCGAGTTAATATGTAGTTCAAATTGATTAATAAAAAATCTTGTCAAATTCTTTTTAATTAATTTGTTATATATTAGCTAAAAGGAAAAATGTAATTTTATTAGGTAGTAAAAAATTATATAAGAACAAATAAGATAATTAAAACTTTAGTAAGAATTCGATGAATTGGAATTATGACCCTTTTTAAAGCACATTTCAAGTCTATCATTTCAATCAAAGTAATTTATGAGTGAGTCAATGACCAGCGGTTATCATTTATTTTGATATATTTTTAATTGTTATATCAAAATAATATTATAAAAAATGAATTTTTTATTTTAATTTATATAATATAATTTGAATTTGATATAAAATTTAATAAATCTGAAAAGTATTTGTGATGTTTTAAAATGATTGCTTAAAATAGATTAATTTTTAAAATAGAATAATATTCTCTTCGTCCATCTTTATTTATCCTCGGTTGGATATTCAACAAGATTTGTCCAATTTATAAAACCAATGAATGATTTATCATTTTATGCCCATTTTACCCTTGCTTATTAAAAAAGACTATTCATTTTTCAATATTTAAATGACTTATATTTAATAAGAGTGATTTGATAAAATTACCTCTATTATTTACTCCTTAATTCATATGTCAAGTTAATAGTAAATAACTATTATTGGACATATGGAGTACATTTTTGTAGACATTTTGCCAAATAAGTGAAACTCCACGAGAAGTTGATAGTTTCATTAAATATTTATCAAATAAAAAAATACTCCCTCCGTTTAAAAAAGAATGTCCTTATTTCCTTTTTAGTTTGTTTCAAAAAGAATGATCCCTTTCCTTTTTTGGAAAGACTTTAATTTTAACTTTCCACGTGGCATTTTAAAACCACAAGATTAAAAAGGGCATTTTGGTATATTTGACATAACTTTAATTTACAGCCACAAGATTAAAAAATCTTCTTTCTTTTCTTAAACTCCGTTCCAAGTCAAACTAGGTCTTTTTTTTTTAAACGAAGGGAGTATATTATTATTTTCTAAACGGATTAAAAGAAAAAATATATCATATTAATTAAAATAGAAGAAGTATAGTATATGTTATATATGAAGTATTAGTTTCCTAGAAAATATGGTTGTTATGATGCAATATTGTTATGATGATGAGAATAATACAATATGGAGGCTAGTTTTAGTAGAATTCTTGTATTTATAGATTGATGGATAGAAAATACAGGTATAATATTCTTATTTTTTTTATATAGGAATTATTAGGCATATGAGTTTGTTATCTAAATTATTATCAAATATTTATCGAAATATGCCTTAATTATCAGTTGTTTACTTTTCTTATTTAAATTATTATCAAATATTTATCGAAATATACCTTAACTATCAATTGTTTACTTTTCTTACTTGAACAATGTTGATATTACAGGTAAAAAAAGCTGAACATACAATTGATAGTTGAGATACTTTTCAATAAACATTTGGTAATAATTCAAATAGAAAATTTACATAACTGATAATGAGATATATAATTCAAAAAAAAATTAAATATACTTTTAACCTTTTAACTCATATTAATACACAAATACTTAATATATATAAAAATTAAACTCACTAAATTGTCATGCTTTATTATTTAAAATCTTGAATCCAATTTATTTATATAAATTACATACTTTTCGTAAAGCAACTTTGAGAGGTCAAGGAGACTCATGCACATGCAAATTTGAGGTCTTCAAGATGAGGAAAAAAAAAGAGTTTTTGAAACTTTCAACACTTACATGTAGCCAATAATAGGTATTATGTGCTCCTAATTCTTGTCTCAATTTTATAAATATATTTGTCGTTTTCTTTTCACACTAATCCTTGTATTTTATTTTATTTTTATATCTTAAATTTCACGAGATATTTATCATCTTTTATCAGCAACAGATATCAAGTAACTCTATTCACTAAAATTAAGACAAATAAATAGAACCAGCTATTATTTGTAAGATTATTGAATTACAAATATTAAATGCGAATAAGTTTTATTATATTAACAATGTATTGATTTAATTGAATGAAAAAAAAAATTAAATCTAAGAAAGTAAAAAAGAAAAAGGGTGAGGTATGCATGTGACCATTATCTGTTAGGAATCAATGCAATCATCACTTAACTAATTAATCAGTAGCTTTGTTAGTTTATTATTAGCACTAATTTCAACTATATTTGCTTCTTTTCTTAATTGTTTGAGTTGTTTGTCAAAGCTGTCCCCTTTCCAAACTCCAAGAAGATGCTACTTTTATTGACAAATTAGTTTGAACAAAATCTATTTCTTTCGATACTTTCTCCGTTTTAATTTGTTTATCATATTTTGAGTGGTCATCTGTGAAATTTAGTCTTGATGCTCATAACACAAAGTTGTAATTAGTTGAGACTCATTTGGAGTCAACTAAGTGTTTGACATGTTAATGGACATATAATACGAGGTGTGACTTAGAAGACGCGATAGAGCTGATGCGGATCTATGAGGGGATGAGGGCGTTCCCTCGATAAAAAATTATATCGTATATATGAAATATTTTCCCCATGAAAGACTTGCTTTATTGAATCTCTATCAATGGTACTCCTTTTGGTGGAAGGTGTTTAGACTATATAAATGACGCGACACGAGGTTAGATTCGGACAGCATTGTCAAAGTTAGTTAGCTTCGTTGGTTCAAGAGATGGTAAAATTAGTCCATAAAAATATAACCTGGTCAAGCCTGGAGGATCGTTGATCGCCCATTTATTAGGTTAAAACATATTTTCAATGAGAAATTGGACTAATATGTAGACCAAATTAACCAATTTTGATGGGCATACAAAAAGCCCACTGGGCTTTTGGCAAGCCCAGTAAAACTACACTTAACTCTAGCAAAATGAAAGACTATTATGTACAACAACAACTACATAATCAATGTAGTTTCACACATGTAATTCGAAAGAAATAGTGTATACGTAGATCTTATCTGTGTTGGAATCATCTTAAAACTAATTAATTGACACTTAAAGTTTAAAGTTGTCCCTGTACAAGAAGATACAATTTTTATTCACAATTAATAAATTCATTTGGAGATTAAGTGTATTTATAATTTGAATTGATGACTTTACATGGAGACTTTTATTTATACTTCATTGATAATTTTTTAGTTCCACTTATAAAGTTAAAGCTAAAGCTATTGAATTCATATGGACTCATAAATTTTACAGTAAATCCACTCTGAAGTGGCTAATAAGGAGTGTCACGCCACCCATAGACTTCGATGAAAACACTATGTATATATGTATTAGGAAATTACACTCCAAATATCTTGTCTTGAATTTTTGTCAACGCTTAGTAAAATAACTTTAAAATAAGGGACAAGGCAGAAGTGCCCCCCCAAGACTATGAACGAAATCTCCGAGACGTACCTCAACTAATCTAAGATTCTATTACCCCTAAACTTATTTTTTGTATAATTTTGTACACCTTTTGACTTACGTGGCACACTCCGTGACTCCAGTTAAGTGAGGCGCGTGGGAGATTTTTGGAGACCACGTAGGCCAAAAAGGTGTACTAAATTACAAAAAAAAAGTTTGGGGGAGAGAATAGGATAAGGTGTGTCTCTGGAATTTCAGTCATACTCTAGAGTACTAGTGCCTTATCCCTTAAAATAACATTAAAGTTAAAATAGTATGAACAATTAGATTGCCAAGTAGAATGACAATTGATCAAAATTTGCCAATGGCAAAGGGTAATAGTTTACTTACAAACAAATGTAAACTCCACAAATTTAGGAACTTGCAAATTAAGAACACATGAAAATGAAATAATAAGGAAGATCAAAATAGAGATCAATTCATCACTAATACTCAATTCTTTCTATTTTCCTTAAGTTGTAATGGAGAAAGCCTTCAACATTTTTTCTCTTAATAGGACTCATGTTGCTTCACTTGGTTGTGGCTAGTGACTTAGCCATGACTCACACCAATACTACCACTGAATTCTGAAACCCCACATTTCTTACTTCTCTTGACCTGAATCACAACAGTTTCTATGGAAATTTGCCTCAAGAAATGGGACGTTTGCATCGGTTAAAGGTTGTTATGCTTGGTTTCAACAACTTCAATGGGGAGGTTCCTTTGTGGTTCTCCAAGAAATCATGTTCCTACATGCCACACTAGTACTTCAAAGCATAGATCCAAGATGAGAAAACTACTTGCTCTAATTCTAACGGCTGGAATTGCATTTGTATTAGTCTCCATCGCCTTTGTGATTGTATGGCTAAGGTCTATAATAGGTAAAAGAAAGCAAGAAGTCGATTCAGCGTATGTTGTCTCAACAAGAGGAAGAATTTCATACTACGAATTGATCTGACCAACTGATTCACTCAGTGAGAGTAATTTGATTGGTTAGAGGAATCTCACCTAAGTCACCACTAGTTGCTCAAATCTTGAATTTAAGGCTTTGGTACTAGAGTACATGTCCAATGGGAGCCTCGATAAGTGGTTATATTCGCACAACTACTCCCTAAACATCAACCATCTACTAAGTATAGTGATAGATGTGGCATCTGCATTGGAATATCTACACCACGGTTACTCATTGCCCGTGATACACTGTGATTTGAAGCCTAGTAAACAGAGGTTTTTTTGTTCCTCACAATGGTACAGTCTAGTTGAGCAACACTACTAGAGTTACGCTATGCACTAAATCATTCACCGCGTCAAATAAATTTCAACTTAACAAAGTAAACTAATAGGTCTCAACCATAACTACATTCACACAACAAAGGACTCATTCAGGCAATTACACAAACACCTTACGTGCAACAATCATATTGATTCGAAATCAGAGTAAAAAAGATCATTCACATAGCAAAGGGATTCATTTAGGCAATTGAGCAAACATCTAACGGGCAATCTTAACATTCAATTCATAAAGTGGTAAATACAGAGAGGAGCTGGGGAGACTCGTACCTGATTTAGCTTCCATTTTTTTTTCGGAGATTTTAAAGTTAGAAACTTCTTTGAAATTGTGCCATGTATTTTACTTGATAAAAAATTGATTGACATAAATTGTAATGCATAAATATGTTATTTAACTTGGCTTCTCCGAGAGGCATATAATTTTGAATAAAATTGAATCACTAACACATATACAACGTGTGTGTATATAATGCATATGTGTAAATTATTCAATTATATTAAGTTTATACACTTACAAGTTGATTCCTATATATTATGTCAAACGGATTTGAGCCAATTTTTAAAAATTTTAAAATATTTGGAGAATTTAATCGAATTTTAAAATTAAAAAATATTCAGATATAAATTTTTGAAATACAATTTGAACGGGTATAACAAAATATATAAAAGTTCAAAAAGTAATTTGATCAAGGTAAAATATGGAGTGTTGACAGTTGATCAACCAAAAAATCTAAATAGGATACAAATTTCACACTTACGCCATAAATCAAACACGAGAGATAATCTATACTATACAAGTGTGCGACGAGCTCGACCGAAGAGGTAAACTTCTTGCTTTCGATGATAAAGGGTTAGATCTCCAATATGAAAATTTCAAATCTAAATCATAAAGTCATCGTGAAGGATAAATTGAATTTTTTTATCATATTTAAAATTCACCAATTATAATTACACGATAAAATATTATTTTTCTAGCCACTTTATATGAAAACAATATCAAACATCACCAACAAATATTGTTATAAGATAATAAATGCTTTTTTAAATTTCTTAACTAGATATTTCAAATTCGATCCATAAAAGTAAAATTACCTCTAATAAAAAATATCTATTCTCAAAATTAACTTTTGCAAATTAAATTAGGTATAAAATATCAAATAAAAATAAAGTATAGGCAATTTATCCTTAAAAAAATATTATTATCAATTCCACAACTCGAATATTTAACATATGAATTAGAAGGAAAAAAAACATGGCTATAACATCCACATGTTTTATACATTTCAATAAAGGAATATAAAAATCATTTAAAATAATATGGAATCTGAGCTGGCATCCACGTGTCAAGTATCCACATAAACCACAAATTGTGAACTTAATATTCCTCTTACCCTTTGGTTTCTTATAAAAGCCATTCTAATTGTGGATGTTCTTTCTTTTGCCTTTTCAAAATTCTTTTTTGATATCCACAAGCAACAAAAAATATTTAAAAAATACAAGTCATAATTTTATGTGGATAAAAAAAACATCTTTTTACAATGCTAACCATGCCACCTCATTAGCCTTTTTTTCTCTTTAAATCGCAAAATTTAACTTTCGGAGATAGTATGTTTCCTATTAAAAATAATTTCGTATTTAAAATTTAAATATGATATCTATATTTAATAGTAAAAAAATACTCATCACGTTATTATAACTTTTGGTGATTATCGAGCAAACAGCAATGTCACTTCATTTTCCTTTTTTTAGTTTCGTATCTGATTTTCAATCGATAGACAGTTTAAGACTCAATTAATATGAATTCACATTAGAAAATCTTTGTGGATAAAACACTCTGTAATAAATATAACTCCATACAAGAATTTTAATTTCAATCTTCTGTTTTAAAATGAAAAAATATTTATCACTCTGTTATAAATGATGATCGAGCGAACAATAATGCCACGTCATTTACCGCCAAATCTTTTAAGTAAAGCGGGAAAGAGAACAGCCGCAACTACTTTTTAATTATTGCTGTCGGTTTGTCGTTTTTTAAAATTTGAATTTTTTATCTTTTATTATTATAATTATTTCAAAGTTTGAATTTAAATATGAAAAGTAGCAGGAGTATAATTTTTTGGAAGAAAAAAGAAGCTTTATATTTAAAAATTAGCAAATTTAAGCACTTGCTTATCTTTTTATATATATATATATATATGACAACATATATGTAATATAGGTAGGGTTCATCCATGAAAAATGGTCATATAACTTTATTAATTTGAATTTTTGAATTACAAATTAAATTCTAAATTAACATCTAAACATTTCAAATTTTGGATTGGATATTGAATTTGAAACTTCGATCACTATCCGTAAATCCAATTTTTTTGTCTTTATATTTATTGCTAAAGATTAGACATAAATTTATATCCCTAATATTCTTTCTCTCGATAATGATCATTACTTGAATGAATATTTTATTTGGATGATCGTGGAAGGAAAGAAAAATTGTTAATAGTACAATTTAATATGAATATTTTTATTCGAATGTTCGATTTTATATAAAGGGCAAATTCATGCATTTATAGGCTCAGATCAGAAAAATTCAAAATAATTAAATCGATTAGTTCAAAGTCACACAAACTTAAGATAACCGACGTATTATTAGGATTGGATTTGAATTTTTAATATAATAATTTGAGTTATAAAAAGAGCTTGAGAAAAGAACGTGATTGCACGTAAATTTTTAAAGTAATGCTCGTGTAGTTGTATTCCATTACAAAATTAAATTTGAATAATTCTATAGATTATAAAAACATACTATTATTATATTGTTGACATTTTGATTTATCAAGAGGCATGAATATGTTCTCTCTTGATGTTTTTTTAAAATATTATATAAAAAAAAGCTAAGTATTTAAATTATATATTGTGATAATAATTTGTTAATTGTCAATGATATTAATTCTTTTCTTTTATTTTTAAATTCTGAATTCACTTCTAAATAAAATAATTATATGTAGTTATAATTTTTTTTAATTATCAATGTACAAAATATTGTAAAATAATATAATGTTATGGGACATGCAAAAATCACACACCATGATATGTCCACTAAACACCTAATTAATTAATGTTATGTTTTTTTTAGTAATTAATTAGTCAGTGAAATGAATTTAGACTATCTAAACAAGTCAATGACACAGTAACAGCATGAAGCATAGCATATACATATATAATAAAATATATATTATATTATATATAGTTTGAAATAGATGTGAAAGTACGTAATTAGTACATCTTAAACCAATAATTAATTCGTACATGTTACAAAAAAATATATACTCCGGATATGCGTTAATTAGTTGTTATACGAGTAATATTATTTTATCAACTTCAAATAACAAAGATCATTTCTGTTTAGAATTGTCATGTTCAAAAATCTTATGTATAGAGTTGTCGTTTATATTACAAAGCGTTTGATTTTCAAGTATGAAATTTTGTGACGTAATTTAAAATTTAATCGGATTCCTATACGTTTCATCAAATTTTAAAATTAAAACTTTGCCCTGATTTATATTGACGTTATAGTCTCGTAATATTAGTCAATAATTGTCTTTACTTTAACTCTTTCTGTCTCATTTTATTTGTCTTGAACTAACAATGTATGATGTTAATTTGATTATAAGATTTTTTATTCTTTTTAAAATAAAATTTATATATTTAGAAACTATATCAGAAAAATCTATTAGTAAGAACAATTTTGATAATTATTTTATTTTAATTTATTTTTTAAGATGAAGTGTTCCTGAGCTGCCACGTGGATCCAACCACTCGATTTAAGTGTACTTTCTATATTGACAGTGTCACGCCCCTTTTTTTCTCTCAATATATATTTTTATTTTTGATTTTGAAAGAAAAAAGAGTTTTTCCAATTAAAGTGACATTTTGAAAAGAGATAATTATTATTCAGAGTCGCCACTTGAAATTGAGTTTTGGTGTTCCAAGTCACCTTATTTAAATCCCTAATCAAAAGGAAATTTGACTCTATTTTATTGGTCTGCGAACTAGAAATTCGGGTAAGGAATTCTGTTGACCGAGGGGAAGGTGTTAGGCACCCCTCGAATCCCGTGGTTCTAGCACGGTCGCTTTATTGACTTTAATATGACTTAACTTAATTTTTTGGACACTGTATTATTTAACTTAATAATAAAATTGTTATTTATTTTCAGATTTATTCTAAACTTATTTTAAATTGGTTTATTTATTTTAAATGGTCTTTCTTCAA